>NC_057396.1:75015236-75100237 GCF_019320065.1 Cervus canadensis
CTTGCTGCCCCAGGTGCTGACCGTGGGGGCTCCTGGATTGGAAGGGAAGCGTGGCCCACAGAGAACTGGAATGAATCACTACGAAGGTCTCCACTCCAGCTGTTGCTTCCTTATGAGAAGACCACCTCTAGGCTGGACACCAAGGCCTGAACTAGGTCAGTGATCCTCAGCAGAGGCAGTTTTGCTTTCTAGAAGAGATTTGGAAATGTGTGGAGACATATCAGAGTGACTTAACGCTGCTAAACTTCCTACAAAAGATAGGACAGCCACTCCACCAACCCCTATCAAAGAATGATTTGACTCCCAACAGTCATTGTGCAAAGGCTGAGAACCTTATTGAGAGCCACAGTATAAAGGAAAGAGCATACATATTTCACATTATAGATGGCAAAGAAATAGGCAGAGAGGAGAGGGAGAAACATGAAGAGAGTGAAGAAGGGAAAGAGGAGGAGAGACAGACAGAGACACAGGGAGAGAAGATTTTGAGCCTCAGAGGCTTAGTAATCCCAGCTCCCCCGCGTCCTGCACAACCTTGGCTAGTCACCTGCCCTCTCTGAATCATTCTTCACACCAGTTAGTCAGGCTAATTGCACATTCTCGTGGGACCGAGGTCAGGAAGGTGAGGGTTCAGGAAGGTAATGCACATGTAGCCTGCACACATGGTCCACAGAAGTGCTCAGGAGGGCCGCGCTTCCCCTTAGCCTGCCCCCTGCTCCCCCCAGTGTCCCTGCTCCCTGGGATCCTCATGGCATTTGCTGAAACACTGACCCAGGGAAGGCTGCTCCTGGGACTGAATAGGACAGTTTAGACCTGGACCCTGTAGGGGCATTAATAAAAACTCAGTCTGGGCAATAGTCATGGGGGGCTCTGGAGAATACTAGGGTGTTTGGGCATCTGTGTCCAAACAGGAGGCAGGTCCCTGAAGTCCCAGCAGTGTGCAGGGCTCAAGGGTGGGAGGACTGAGCCAATTGCTTATCAGCCCCACTGTCCAACCGCCTGAGCCTGGGGCAATCCTCCTGGCCTCTTCCCACTTCCCCAAAGCCCGGTATAAGGGCAGCTTCTGTGTGCCAATAGCCAGAGGCGCTGAGAGTGGAGGCTTCAGGCTCTCAGGAGGTAAGTGCTCCCTCGGCTTCCCCGGGAGGACAGGCCCCAGGCTGGGAAGAACCCGGGCTGTATATGGGAAACACCAGGGATTGTGGTCCTCTGCACCATGATGAGCACTGTCCTCCCCCTTCTTCCCCAGTGTGTCTGACTCGGGCGCTGAAGCTGAGCACCCCTGTTCCTCTAGGGGTGATGGTCTGAGCTGAGTGCTGTCCCAGGGAGCCGCGAGGCACTCTCAGGAAAGGGACTCTTGTACTTGAGCTCCCGGCCCTGTGTTCGTCCCCTGATCCTCCAGCTCGGGGTCTGTTCTCTGGGGACAAGGAAGCTCTCTCGTTTGCCCTTTAATCTACCAGTTAAGCAGACACTGCCTCTCCACTGTGTTCCAGGGGCCGTGCAGACACAAGGAAGTCCCAGGAGAGAACGTGGAGCTGTGTGTCTGTCACAAGACTGCAGGGACATGAGAGGCTGCCTGCTCCTGCCCTTTCTGCTGGGGACAGTTTCTGCTCTCTATCTGGGTGAGTCCTCCCCTCCCCTTCTCATCTGTTCTCCTTTCTTCTTTCCTGCATTCCTTTTTGCTACTATGGGTCCAGGGCCACAGCCCCTCTTCAGTTGCCCCAGCCCATCTCTAGTTAGATTTCTCCTGGACCTAGAGCTGTGACCTGAACTTTCCCTCAGGGCTCCTTTGCCAGGAAAAACACCCACCTGTGAAGACGAGGGCATCTCACAAGTCTCACTCCCAAATTACCTGCACATGGTGTCAGCCAGCTTCAGGGTCTCATGCAATTGTGTGTGTGATGCAAGAATTCTGGCTCATCCAACCCCCAAGGGATCTTCCCAGTCTTTGATCCCAGAGGGAATCCCTAGGAGAACACAGTGGAGCCATCAGAGCTGTCCGTGGTCCTGGAGGGAGGTGGTACCTTGTCTAACGGTGAGCTATTTCTTTTTTGCAGAGAAGGATGCCCCGCATCTGGGTGGTCCGGAGACAAAGGCAGACCTGAGCCAGGATCTGGAAGGCTCAGGGGGGCAGGAAGGCGTGCTGCCCCTGAGTGGTGAGGTGCTTGAGTCGGGGGCACAGAAGGCCGAGGACGCCCATGACGATGAGTTGGACTCAGAGTTATACCCAGATGATTTAGACAAGGACGTGCAGTGCCCCAAGGAAGAGCAAACAGTGCGACTTCTGGGCAGTCCTGAGTGTGAGAGCTGCCGCTACACAATGGTGGTGACCCCCAGGACGTTTAATGGAGCTCAGGTATATGGCACCAAGGCTGCTTCGGGGACCAGGGATGGAGAGACAGGATTGGATTCAACGTTCTGTTTCTTATTACTTAGATTAGTGGTTCTCTTAGGCTAATATGCATCAGAAAAGAAAGTGAATGAAAGAAAGTGCAGTTGCCCAGTCGTGTCTGACTCTTTGAGACCCCATGACAGTAAGCTATCAGGGTCCTCTGTCCATGGAATTTTCCAGGCAAGAATACTGGAGTGGGTTGCCAGTTCCTTCAGCAGGGGATCTTCCCAACCCAGGGATCAAGCCCAGGTCTCCGGCATTGCAGGAGGATTCTTTACCAGCCGAGCTACCAGGAAAGCCCACATAAAGGCACAAGAGATGGGATTCAGGGGAAGCAGTAGATACCTGATTTCTGATTTGCAAAGGGGTGTGGGGTCTGTCCTGGAGGCTCAGGCATTTAACAAGAAATCAGTGAATTTTCTCTCCCACCTATTCTCTCTGCAGACAGTCTGCAGGAGGTGCTACCGAGGTAACCTCGCCTCCATCCACAGCTTCAGTGTCAACACTCTCATCCATCGCTTGGCCATAAGGACCAACCAAGCGCAGGTTTGGATCGGAGGCTTCATCAGAGGTTGGGTAAGTGAGGGGCCAATGTCCAGGGAGAGGAAGCTCTTTCTTTCTGTCCTCTATAAAAAAGGTTGGCTTAATACTTGGGAAGTCAATCCCCTATCTTTTACAGCCTTTTTCATTTATTCATATTTGGCTGCACCCAGGCTTTCTCTAGGTGTGTCTGGGGCGCTCTCTCACTGGGGGTTATGGGTTTCTTCTTGAAGTGGCTTTGCTTGTTGGGGCACACAGAATCAAGAGCCCTGGCTCAGCAGTGGGAGCACAGGTGGGTGCTCTGCGTCACATGGGATCTTCCAGGAACAGGGATCAAACCCATGGCCCCTGCATGGGCAGGCAGCTTCTTCACCACTGGACCATCAGGGAAGGCCCAGGGGGGAGGGTGCGTCTGATTGCCTCAAGGCCCACCTACTCCCATCGAACCTCATCCTGGCACCTGAAGCTGCTTTGTACTGACCTAGGAGAGGTGATGATTGAGCTCTTCTCTTCCTCACCGATGTTCAGTGGCTTCATGCTTACAGCTTGAAATCTGCCACAGTGGATGCATTTACACTGAAGAAGTGGGCAATTATTATAAATCAAGATTCTTTCTTTCCTCTGCCTCTCATCTTCCACCAAAGCTGGCTGTGACATGTCTATCAGCCCATCACTGGAGGCAGGAGGTAGAGTTCAGACCCAGCTCTGCGCGTTACTGGCTGAATGACTGCCTCTTAGTTCAGTGTCCTCATCTCTAAGTGGGTCCTTCTCTCAGAGTGACCTTGGGGACTGTGACTAAGTTCTGTTACATTTGCTGCTCATGTGTGGTTCAAGGACCAGCAGTATCAACATCCCCTGGCACTTGTTGAAATATAGGATCTCGGGCCCCACCCCAGACCTCCTGAATCAGAATCCACATTTCCAGCAGATCCCTAGGAGATGTGTCTGCTCAGTGAAGTTTGAGAAGCCTCCTCTGTGTGGGAGCTGGGAGTGATGTTTGCTCTTCCATGTCATTGCCTGAGAACCCTGGGGGGTTGGTCTGTGTGGTGGGGTCCTAGCCAGGTGACACAGTGAGAGGAGATTATAGACACAGTGTCCAGAGGGGATGCTCAGGGGACTTTCAGGAGCCCCAGCCTCTGTGTTCCTGGACCTCTGCCCTCTGACCCAGCCTCTCTCTTCTCTAGTGTCTGTGGAAGAACTATTGCTGGATTGATGGGAGTTCTTGGAATTTTACAAACTGGGCCCGTTGGCAACCTACGTTTGGGTATGGCCACTGCATAGCCCTTTGCACCACAGGTGAGGGGGCCAGGGGCCCAGACAAGGGGGCGAGGTGGACTTGCACACATGTCCCTGTGAGCTGCACACACACGTCTCCCCTCCTAGAGAACCCCGCCCTGTGTGTGAGCAGGGCTGGGGAGCAGGGATCCTCAGAGTCCCAGTGAGGGGTCCTGCATGGGGCTGGGGGCTCTCTGTCCTCCAGACTCAGTGAGGCTCCTTCCCTTCCTCTGATGGGACAGTGACAAGGAGCTAGTGTGGGACAGATGGGAGGGTCACTCGGGAATCGGAGGTGTGGCCGAGGGACACAGGAAGACGTGGGAACAAGGGCCAGCTGACAGATGAGTCCCCAGCTCCCACAGCACGGCTGCCCGACGTGCGGGAGTTTAGAACAGGGGGAAGACCATGCGGGCTGGGGTCAGATGGCCGAAGTCCACAGTTGGCCTGCCCCTTGTCTGCAGAGATCAGGGTGGGTTGTCAGTCCCCCGAGCCTCAGTTTTCCCATCTGTGAAATGGGAGAGATGACAGCCCTGACCTCGTGGAGTCCCTGTGAGGGTGAAAGCACAGTCCATAGGAAGCACTTAGCACTCTGCCTCTGCAGGGGAGGCGGTCAGTGAAGGGGGCTAGCTGGGACATGGGGAGACATGCGGCCCTCAGCTTGGTAGGCAGAGGTGAGCTGTGAGGCGCGTGGGACTGGGGTGGGGGGACACAGGCACACAGGCGTGCAACTGATATCGCTGTGTTCTCTGCCCCCAGGGGGTCGCTGGCGACGAGCTCAGTGCAATAAGCAGCTGCCCTTCGTCTGCTCCCACTAAGCCAGAGACGGGAAACCCTGCCTCCTTGCTCCCCGGCCTGCCCGGTCTCTCCCTTCGCCCCCTTGCCCCCAGCCTCCCCACATCATAAAGCCTCGTTCTCACAGCATCTCCTGACTGGTTTCTTCATTGCACACTTTGCAGGAGTCCCCTAGGTTGGAAAATCCTGGAAGCTCTCATTCGGCCTTTCCTGGGAAAGATTGAGGGCAGGCAGAGAAGGGGATGACAGAGGATGGCATGCTTGTATGGCATCACTGACTCAATCAACATGGGTTTGAATAAGATTCAGGTGTTGGTGATGGACAGGGAGTCCTGGCGTGCTGCAGTCCATGGGGTCGCAAAGAGTCGGACAAGACTGAGCAACTGAACTGAACTGAAGTGTTGTTCCATGTCCAGTTCTAACTGTTGCTCCCTGACCTCCCTACAGATGAGTCAAGAGGCAGGTCAGGTGGTCTGGTATTCCCATCTCTTGAAAAATCTTCCGCAGTTTGTTGTGATCCACACAAAGGCTTTGGCATAGTCATTGAAGCAGAAGTA
This sequence comes from Cervus canadensis, assembly GCF_019320065.1. Lineage (NCBI taxonomy): Eukaryota > Metazoa > Chordata > Mammalia > Artiodactyla > Cervidae > Cervus > Cervus canadensis. The sequence continues at coordinate 75,020,787 of NC_057396.1, forward strand.
GATGTTTTTCTGGAACTCTCTTGCTTTTGTGATGATCCAGGGGATGATGGAAATTTGATCTCTGGTTCCTCTGCCTTTTCTAAATCCAGTCATGGTTCTTGGAGAATTTTGAGCATTAATTTCCTAGTGTCTGAGATGAGTGCAATTGTGCAGTAGTTTGAGCATTCTTTGTCATTGCCTTTCTTTGGGATTGGAATGAAAACTGACCTTTTCCAGTTGTGTGGTCACTGCTGAGTTTTCCAAACTTGCTGGCATATTGAGTGCAGCACTTTCACAGCATCATCTTTTAGGATTTGAAATAGCTCAATTGGAATTCCATCCCCTCCACTAGCTTTGTTCATAGTGATGCTCCCTAAGGTCCACTTGACTTCACATTCCAGGATGTCTGGCTCTACTGAGTGAGCATACCATCGTTATTATCTAGGTCATGACGATCTTTTTTGTACAGTTCTGTGTATTCTTACTACCTCTTAATATCTTCTGCTTCTGTTAGGTCCTTACAATTTCTGTCCTTTATTGTGCCCATCTTTGCATGAAATGTTCCCTTGGTATCTCCAATTTTCTTGAAGAGATCTCTAGTCTTTCCCATTCTGTTCTTTTCCTGTATTTCTTTGCACTGATCACAGAGGAAAGCCGTCTTCTCTATCCTTGCTATTCTTTGGAACTCTGCATTCAGATGGGTATATCTTTCCTTTTCTCCTTTGCCTTTTGCTTCTCTTTTTTTCACGGTAATTTGTAAGGTCTCCTCAGACAACCATTTTGTCTTTCTGCATTTCTTTTTCTTGGGGATGGTCTTGATCCCTGTCTCCTGTACAATGTCACAATCCTCCATCAACAGCTCTTCAGGCACTCTGTGTATCAGATCCAATCCCTTGATTCTATTTCTCACTTCCACCATATAATTGTAAGGGATTTGATTTAGGTCATACCTGAATGGTCTAGTGGTTTTCCCTACTTTCTTCCATTTAAGTCTGAATTTGGTGATAAGGAGTTCATGATCTGAACCACAGTCAGCTCCTGGTCTTGTTTTTGCTGACTGTATAGAGCTTCTCCATTTTTGGCTGCAAAGAATTTAATCAGTCTGATTTCGGTGTTGACTATCTGGTGATGTCCCAGTGTAGAGTCCTCTCTTGTGTTGTTGAAAGAGGGTGTTTGCTATGACCAGTGCGTTCTCTTGGCAAAACTCTATTGGCCTTTGCTCTGCTTCATTCTGTACTCCACAGCCAAATTTTCCTGTTGCTCCAGGTGTTTCTTGACTTCCTACTTTTGCATTCCAGTCCCCTATAATGAAAAGGACATCTTTTTTTGGGTGTTAGTTCTAAAAGGTCTTGTGGGTCTTCATAGAGCTGTTCAACTTCAGCTTCTTCAGCGTTACTGGTTGGGGCATAGACTTGCATTACAGTGATATTGAATGGTTTGACTTGGAAACGAGCAGAGATCATTCTGTTGTTTTTGAGATTGCATCCAAGTACTGCATTTTGGACTCTTTTTGTTGACTATGAAGACTATTCTATTTCTTCTAAGGGATTCCTGCCTGCAGTAGTAGATATAATGGTCATCCGAGTTAAATTCACCCATTGCAGTCCATTTTAGTTTGCTGATTCCTAGAATGTCGATGTTCACTTTTGCCATCTCCTGTTTGACCCCTTCCAATTTGCCTTGATTCATGGACCTAACATTCCAGGTTCCTGTGCAATATTGCTCTTTACAGCATCGAACTGTGCTTCCATCACCAGTCACATCCGCCACTGGTAGCACCTGCAAGGCACGTACCCAGTAATGGTATGTCCTATGGAAACAGCATGTGGGCACCTTCCTCTGTCTGTAAGAAGGCTCCATGGACCCCACACTACAGTCTCCTTCAGAGTGATAACTTCCAGTCCTTTTCATGGAACACAGTAGGGTCAGGAGGCATGATCTTTACAAGGCAGAAATCTCTTGAGTGGGGCTAAGCAGAGAAGATCAATGTCTGGAAGGAAAAGAAATCAGTTTCAGGAAAACACTTTTATTGCTGGGGGTGGGAGGGGCCAGCTGGAGGCTGCCCGGAAGATCCAGCTCGGTAGGAAGAGTGAAACAGGAGGCTGAGCCGCAGTGAGCGACTGCAGGGCCTCCTGTGAAGACACAGAGGGAAGGACTCTGAGCCCCTTGTTCCCCGACTCAGCCCCAGGAGGGTCTTTCCCTCCCCACCCCACAGCGCAGTGGAGATGAGTCTAGAGACCCAGAAGGCCGGTCCTCTGGAGGGCTCGCTCTTCCTAGTGCCCCGCCCCCCCAGGCTGGCTGACAGTCACCCCCTCTCCCACCTCCAGTCCGGTAACCAGGGTCACACATCCAACTGCTGCCCTAGGGAAGGCCGGCTGCCAGGGATGCAAATTCCAGGCCCTGATGGCAAGCTAGTGAAGGGTGTCCAGTGACCCCAGAGGAGGTGGGAGGGAAGGAGGGGCCTGGGGCGAAGGGAAGCAGGTGGGCAGCGCTGGCCTGTCCCTGCCTGCTGCTCCTGCTGCCTGCCCGGCATCAACCCTTAAACAGGGGCTGGACCATGCTGGACACTTGCTGGTCAGCTGGGATGGAGACCCAAGCGATGGTCCTCCTCACATTCTCTGTGTCCCAGGGACACACGCACCCCTCTGGCTCTAAGGAGAGGAAGGCAGGATGCCACCCAGTCCTACAGATGAGGAACCAGGCTCGTCCTCCTGCCCAAGTTGTACAGACAGTGAGAGACCAAGCGTGACTTCCACACATGTATCCTGACCCTAAACGTTTGGTGGGACTTCCCCGGTCCCATCTCCAGTCTTCAGGGTGGACTCTCAATGCACTGTACTTGCATCTCCATGTCTGAGGACATTTTCTCCCACAAACAGCTATTGCCTTAATGTGCCTGGATATTAGCAAGTCCCTGGGGACAGTCCACAGCTCCCAGGAGTGGGTGTGTGTAGAATTGCAGTCTTGTGCTCCTCGAGTGGAATAATTCTGGGGCATGTCCTGGGCACTGCTTCCCAGAGTTTCCCAGCAGGATTAACTTGCAGCTATCCGCTGAGGAAGGTGGCTTTATCACACACAGTGTACTGGCTGCCTTCTCTTCCCTGTATGAATCCTCCTCTGATTCCAGCATCTCCCAAATATTCTACTTGCTCAAATCCTGTTTCAGGGTCTGTATCTAGGGACTCAACATACGTCGAACCGCTATTAAAATATGTACAACTCTGTGTAAGATCTCAAATATGATCAGACACAGCTTCAGGAACATGAGGATGATTGCAATATAAGCACAAAGTGAAATTCGCTCAGTTGTGTTCGACTATTTTCAACCCCATGGATTGCAGCCTGCCAGGTTCCTCTGTCCGTGGAATTCTCCAGGCAAAAGTAGTGGAGTGGGTTGTCATTTCCTTCTCCAGTGAACACAAAAGAATCTGCTAGTTGTTTCTACTTCTTGTGCTTCTGTAAAGCAACCCCCGACATGGTGAGTGCATACATGTGTGCTAAGGCACATCCCTCATATCCAACTCTCTGTGACCCCATGGACTGTAGCCGGTCAGGCTCCTCCATCCATGGGATTCTCCAGGCAGGAATCCTGGACTGGGTTGACATGGCCTCCTCCAGGGGATCGTCCCAACCCAGCGATTGAACCCATGTCTCTTATGTCTCCTGCATGGCAGGTGGTTTCTTTCCCACTAGCGCCCCCTGGAAAACCCTAGCTGTGGCAGGCTCCTCCAGGGATGGCCTTGTGTGATCAGTAACTATAGTCCCTTTGACAGAACCAGGTTAGAGAAGTTGTGACCTGGTTTGTGCCCAGGCTGAGCATCTGAATGTGACCCATGAAGGGATGCGAGGGTCTCCAGAGCATGACTTAGAGACTGGAGAAGAGTGGACTGTTCTAGATACTTTTCATGTATTAGTTAACCCTCACTACAACTCTGACGTGGGACTGTACACTGCCGTTTTACAAGTGAAGACACAGGAGCCCAGGAAGGTGAAGTGACTTGTCCAGATGAAACAGCTGATGAAGGCAGAGCCAGGATTTAGCACAGGTACACCTCACCCCAAAGCTTTTTATCTAAACCAGCAACAATAACATTAACTGGGAATGGGTTATAAATATAAACCCTTACACCCCAGATTTGCTAAACCTGAAATTGAGGGGATGCACCCCAGAGACCTGTGTTTTAACCAGACTTCTGATGCATCCTGGGACTTCCCTGGTGGCTCAGATGGTAAAAAGTCCGTTTGCAATGTGGGAGACCCAGGTTTGATCCCTGGGTCAGGGAGGAGCCCCTGGAGAAGGAAATGGCAACCCACTCCAGTATTCTTGCCTGCAGAATTCCATGGACAGAGGAGCCTGGTGGGCTATACTCCATACGGTCGCAAAGAGCCGGACACAGCTGAGTAACTAACGCATTCTGATGTATATTATGCTTGGAGAACCACTCGTCTAAATAATAGGGAACAGAAGGTTGAATCCACTCTGTCTCCCCCACACCTGGACCAACATAGCAGCCTCCTTGCCACCTACCTGAGCTTTCCTAAATATGTTCCGTGTTTGTACCATCAGGTAGTGGCAGCTGTTGCATCCAGGGGTCCTCGGAAGTTGAACTGCCTCCTCTTCCTTGGAATTCTTGGACATAGATGCCCTAACACCCTAGTATGCTCCAGAAGCCCCCCATGACTACTGTCCAGACTGAATTTTTATTAGTGCCCCTAAAGGGTCCAGGTCTGAGCAGTCCTCTTCAGTCCCAGGAGCAGCCTTCCCTGGGTCAGTGTTCCAGCAAATGCCGTGAGGATCCCAGGGAGCAGGGAGACCGGGGTAGGAGGGGGAATGCTAGGGGCGGCTCGGCCCTCCTGAGTGCTTGTGTGGACTACTTGTGCAGGCTGCATGTGCATCCCATCCTGAATCCTCACCTTCCTAACCTCGGTCCCATGAGAACGTGCCATTAGCCCGGCTTCACAGATGTGAAGAATGAGATTCAGAGAGGGCGGGTGACTTGCCAAGGTTGTGCAGGATGTGGGGGAGCTGGGATTCCTGAGCCCTTGAGGCTCAAAACCTTCTCCCTGTGTCTCTGTCTCTCTCCCTCTTTCCCTTCTTCACTCTCTTCCTGTTTCTCCCTCTCCTCTCTCTCCATCTCTTTCTCTTAATTTGTGAAAATTTTATGCTCTTTCCTTCATGCCATGGCTCCAGATCAAGGTCCTCAACCTTTGTATCGTTACTACTGGGAGTCAAATCATTCTGTTTCGAGGCTGGGGGCGTGATCAGTCCTGTGCCTCATAGAAAGTTTAACAGCACCTTTGGATCTCTCCCCGCTGGAAGTCAATTGTGCCTCCCCCAGTCATGCAGAGGACATGTCCCCACACATTTCCACATGTCCTGTGGGGGGTAAAATTACCCCCGTCAGGATCACTGATCTAGAACAGGCCATTTCGTCCAGGCTTGAGCCCTATCTACTGGCAAGGAGACAGCAGGTGGAATGGAGACCTTCCTACAAGGTCATTCAGATGCTAGGTGGGCCGCCCTCCTGCCCACCCAGACTCCCCATCTCCCACCAGCTCTCTGTCACCACCGAGGTGAGCACTAAGGGGCAGCAAGTAAGACACCGACCTCAGTTGCAAAATTTAAGGGGACACCAAAGTATGCAGTCGTCAAGATAAATAAATATTTCATGCAATTTTCCTTAAATATCAGAATAAATGCCAAAGTACCATAGTGAACAAAATGTCTAAATACTAATCAACTTCCAGCCACATTCACTGCGATCCAAGAAGAGGCCAGCAAGGGCTGAGGCTTGATTCTGCATAATGTCACGGCCCCGAGCCCGTGGACCGGTCAGGGCGGGGCTTCCACTCTGAGATACCCTCGCGGGACAGTGCATCTTTGTTCCTGGTCTCCTGCCCAGCCGTCCAGTGCTCAGGGCACCAGGGACAGGGCGCCCAGAGGCTGACCGGCCTGGATGCCTGCCCCTGCTCTGCTCTCCCCGGGGCCCTGCAAATGGAGAAGTGTTTGAGAGGTCACTTCTGGGCTGATTGCAGAGTAACAGTCTCAGCCGTTATCTCCCGGGGCCAACAGACCCGACCCTCAGCTTATCTACCTGACTTGGGGGTTGGGGGGGACTGGTCAATTCCAGAGAGGGAAAACCTGGCCCCCAGATTTCAAACTGGAGACTTCCCTTGGAGGAGGAGTAGAGGGCCACCCACCCCACTCCCTCATTATTCTCCCAGTCCCGGGCCCAGGCCAAGGACACCATTTCACTCAGCAGTTGGGATGACCAGTAACATCGGCTGGTGTTGGGAACCAGCACCACGATAAGCTTTTCAAGCGCTGTTTCATGTAAACGTCCTGTTTCACACATTGGCAAATGGCCTCTCAGAGAGCTGAAATAAGTTGCCCAGGACCACATGACAAGTCAGAGACAGGCCTTCTGTCTCCTTATCCGCCTGCCTGCCCTTGGCCGCCTCCCCTGGATGCCCATCCCTCTGGCCGGCCCCTCCCCTAGGCTGACCTTGGGCAAAAACATCCCCGTGACTTCAGGGACCCCCTCGGTCATCACGGTGATGCCTGTCCGGTGTGAAACTGGACACAGCTTTCTAGGCCTTGCCATGAGGCAGATGGAGTCTTAGTTCCCCAACCAAGGATCAAACCCACACTCCCTGCAGGGGAAGCTCAGAGTCTTAACCCTGGGGCTGGAAGTCTGGACATAACATCTCTGAAGCTCCACCACCATCCCAACGCTGTGCTTCATTAGGGCTTTAGCATCCTTATCCTACTTACTTAATCCTTACATTCACCTGAGGGCATTAGGCTCTGCCATTCTGGTCGACAGATCCATCAGAGAGGTTAAGTAACTTGCCCAAGTCCACACAGCTAGTTCGAATCTTAGCTCCTTGACCAGGGATTGAATCTGCGTCCTTGCACTGGAAGGCAGAGTCTTAACCCCCGGACCACAAGGGAACTCCCAACGTGACTCTTAAAGGAAGACCTGGACCTTTGTCTGTAAACCGGAACAGGCACGGATGCTGTATTGAGAAGCGACAAGAGAACAGCAAACTGCAGAACGAAGCTCCTGGTATGAGAATCCTGCTCCCGAAAGGCGCGTGTGGGGTCCGGCTCCTTGCCCATCAAAAGCCAATGAACAGGCCAGGCTGGTGGAAAGGAGAAGCTGCTTTATTTCAGGTGCCGGCAGCTGTTGGGGGAGGGTGGCGTGTGTCCAAAGGCTGACTCCCCCCCAGCCCTGACAAGCAGGGCATGAGAGCCTTTATAGACATGGGGAGTGGAGGGGGCCACACGCAGAAACTGCACAGTCAGCTCTGACAGTCATCTTCAGGTTGGTCATCGCTGGTCTGACCAGCATCATCTTGGTTGTATTAGCTACAGTTAATCTTCTGTTCCGGGGTGCACTTGTTCCCATTTCTTTGAGGCCAGTTCTCGGAACTGTGGCCGCTCATGTCCTGGGTACAATCCGGTCATTAGTGTAGCTAACTTCTCCACCCAGTGTTTCAGTATCAATAAGAGAGCTCACAGGGTGTGGCTCAGAATATGATCTGTAGCCCTTGAGAAAGAACTAAAGTCTTTGACTATGCTTAATGAGTACATTATTATTTATTCTCCTTACACTCTTTTCCTTTGTCTCAGCATTCCTCACTTTTCTGATTGAACTTTCAATTTTTGACTAAAGGTTTCCACATGCAAAAGGCAGGCAGATGACAGGGGGGGCGGGGGGGGGGAGCAAGGACCATATGGTCCTGCTCCGTTTCAATACTTTTACGAAGGAAAAAGCTGTATGCAAGTGTCCATCTGTGAGCTTCCTTTATATAATCACGGACTGTGGAGCTGCCACGCTAAACAGATCCACGCTGGCCTGTTGACCTTGGTGGCCTCCAGGAGCAGAAGGAAGGGAGGGCAAGAAGGGGAAGATGGTTGTCTTCCTTCTTTTTACAGCTGTGCGTGTTTCAGTGGTTGTGATCTGTGTGTGTTCCCTCTGAAATTTTGTAAGAGGCCTTATCAATGATTTTGTAAAATACACAAACCCCACCCTGGGACATTTTGATTGGCTGGTAGATCCAGAGTGGAGGGCATGTGTGCCTTTTCAAAAAGCTTCCCAGCTGACCCTTCTGATGGAAAATGTATCTGAGAATCACAGTCCCGTCTGAGCACAGAAGTGTTCACCTCTGCCTGACCCCACTTCCTTGAGAATGTAACCACTCACTTAGGACGTCCCTGGTGGTACAGTGGATAAGAATCCACTTGCCAGGAGACATGAGGTCGATCCACAGCCCAGGAAGATTCCACATGCCTCAGAGCAACCACGCCGTGCACCAGCAATACTGAAGGCCCCGTGCCAGGAGCCTGCGCCCTGCGATGAGGGGCCTCCACAGGGAGAAGTGCACACACCGCAAGGAGGACGAGTCCCCGCTCCCCGTAGTCAGAGAGAGCCCGCGCTCAGCAGCAAAGACCCAGTGCAACCAAAAAACACAACAATACAAAGCAGTGAAGTTAAAAATAATAAAAGTGTTTTTTTTAAAAAAAGAACTTAATGACTCAGTTGGTCCACCTACCAGCCTTCATTATGGTAACATAACACTGCTCATTTTAAGCCACCTGCTGCATTGCATACTTACCTCATTTACAACAACCTAGTGAGCTAGGTGGCTGATATCTCCCTTGTCCAGGTGAGGAAACCAAGGCTCAGGGTGGCCCCTGGCCCACTCTGCACACCCCCTCCCCACATCGGGTCTCCTTCCTCTACATACGCTCTTGTAACTCCATGTGCTTGAACTTCAGAGGGCCTGTTGGAGTTAGTCATTTTCCCTTTTTTGAGAGATTGGTTAGTGGGTTAACATCTATCTCCCTTCTAGGCTATAAGCTCCAGAATAGCAGAATAGCAGAGACCACATCTGTTTACTTTCTGGTGCCTAGTACAGGGCATGCACATAGTAGGTCCTCAGTAAAGATTGTTCAATGAATGGATGGTTAAGTACATTGTTCAGGCAAACAGAGGGTTGGAATTCAAATTCAGTTCTCCTTGGCACCAAATTTCTCTTCCCTTTCACGTGCCTGATGTATGTCCAAAACCATGCCATCCATCTAGGTGGAAACAAAATCACAGCGAAGTATAATCCTTGCCTTCAATTTGTTTACAGTCTGGCTGGTAAGAGGAAACACATCCAGGTTAAACAAGAGGAGAAAGATTAATATCCAAGCTAAGAAGCACTCTCCACTGATGCTGAAGAAATTCCACAGTGGAAGAGGGAGGGGAGGCCTCCAGGGAAATAAGGAGCTGATGCTCATCTCGATGCACTAGCAGTGAACAGAAGGGAGGGGAACAGGTGATCCAGGCAGAAAGGACATGAGCAAGAGGTGCAGGCGGGGCGACCTTGGCACACGTGCAGGACAGGGCCCTTTCCCTCACTGCTGTTTTTCAGTTGCTCACTCATGTCCGACTCTTTGTGACCCCATGGACTGCAGCACAGCAGGCCTCCCTGTCCATCACCAACTCCTGGAGCTTGCTCAAACTCATGTCCATGGAGTCAGTGATGCCATCCAACCCTCTCATCCTCTGTCGTCCCCTTCTCCTCCTGCCTTCAATCTTTTCCAGCATCAGGGTCATTTCTAATGAGTCAGCTCTTTGCATCAGGTGGCCAAAGTTTTGGAGCTTCAGTTTCAGCATCATTCATTCTAATGAATATCCAGGATTGATTTCCTTTAGGATGGACTGGTTTGATCTCCTTGCAGTCCAAGAGACTCTCGGGAGTCTTCTTCAACACCATAATTCAAATGAAAGTCAATAGTGTACACATTGGAAGGGGTGGGAAAATCAGGGACCTGTACCTCCCATCCTGAGTCAAGGATGGAGGCATCCTTTCTCTGTATCCACTGACTAAGGAGACAGATGCAGGAATCAGAGGATGACTCAGCAAGAGCCAAGACAGGGGACTTCCCTCGTGGCCCAGTGGATGAGGCTCCATGCTCCCAATGCAGGGGGGCCTGGGTTCGATCCCTGATTGGGGAAATAAGATCCCACATACCACAACTTAGCCTACCAGCTGCAACTACAGAGTCCACATGCCCCAGAGAGCCCACGCGCTACAACTAGAGAGAAGGCCCCACATGACAACTAGAGACGCCTGCTCACTGCAACAAAGACCCAACCCAACACTCCCCTCAGTTCAGTTCAGTCACTCTCTCGTGTCTGACTCTTTGCAACCCCATGGACTGCAGCACACCAGCTTTCCTTGTCCTTCGCCATCTCCCAGAGCTTGCTCAAACTCATGTCTATTGTGTCAGTGATGCCATCCAACCATCTCATCCTCTGTCATCCCCTTCTCCTCCTGCCTTCAATCTTTCCCAGCATCAGGGTCTTTTCCAATGAGTCAGCTATTCCTATCAGGTGGCCAAAGTATTGGAGCTTCAGCTTCAGCATCAGTCCTTCCAGTGAACACCCAGGACTGATCTCCTTTAGGATGGACTGGTTGGATCTCCTTGCAGTCCAAGGGACTCTCAAGAGTCTTCTCCAATACCACAGTTCAAAAGCATCAATTCTTCAGCACTCAGCTTTCTTTATAGTCCAACTCTCACATGCATACATGACTACTGGAAAAACCGTAGATTTGACTACACAGACCTTTGTTAGCAAAGTTATGTCTCTGCTTTTTAATATGCTGTCTCGGTCGGTCATAACTTTTCTTCCAAGGAGTAAGTGTCTTTTAATTTCATGACTGCAATCACCATCTGCAGTGATTTTGGAGCCCAAGAAAATAAAGTCTGTCACTGTTTCCACTATTCCCCCATCTATTTGCCATGAAGTGATGGGACCGGATGTCATGGTCTTAGTTTTCTGAATGTTGAGCTTTAAGACAATTTTTTCACTCTCTTCTTTCACTTTAATCAAGAGGCTCTTTAGTTCCTCTTCACTTTCTGCCATAAGGGTGGTGTCATCTGCATATCTGAGGTTGCAGATATTTCTCCTGGCAATCTTTATCCAGCTTGTGCTTCATCCAGTCCAGCGTTTCTCATGATGTACTCTGCATGTAAGTTAAATAAGCAGGGTGACAACATACAGCCTTGACGTACTCCTTTCCGGATTTGGAACTAGTGTGTTGTTCCATGTCCAGTTCTAACTGTTTCTTCCTGACCTGTATACAGGTTTCTCAAGGGGCAGGTCAGGTGGTCTGGTATTCTCATCTTTTTAAGAATTTTCCACAGTTTGTTGTGATCCACACAGTCAAAGGCTTTGGTATATTCAATAAAGTAGATGTTTTATTGGAACTCTCTTGCTTTTTTGATGACCCAACAGATGTTAGCAATTTGATCTCTGGTTCCTCTGCCTTTTCTAAATCCAGCTTGAACATCTGGAAGTTCACAGTTCATGTCCTGTTGAAGCCTGGCTTGGAGAATTTTGAGCATTACTTTGCTAGCGTGTGAGATGAGTGCAATTATGTGGTAGTTTGAGCATTCTTTGGCATTGCTTTTCTTTGGAATTGGAATGAAAACTAACTTTTTCCAGTCCTGTGGCCACTGTTGAGTTTTCCAAATTTGCTTGCATATTGAGTGCAGCACTTTCACAGCATCATCTTTTAGGATTTGAAAGAGCTCAAGTGGAATTCCATCACCTCCACTAGCTTTGTTTGTAGTGATGCTTCCGAAGGCCCACTTGACTTCACATTCCAGGATGGCTGGCTCTAGGTGAACGATCACACCATCATGGTTATCTGGGTCATGAAGATCCTTTTTGCAGGCAAAACAGGAGCTCTGAGCTGTGTCTGCTCACCCCCATCTCAGGCCCCCTGCAGGAGCATTTTGCACGTGTCTGGAGGGAGCTATTACCATCAGACGAGGACAGGATGGTGCGGACTCATAGAGCTCAGTCGGTGGCTTGGCACCTGTGCCCCAAGTTTACACAATCCACAGTCTAAAATCCACAGCTGAGCAACCGTAGAAAACCCATTTCCTCAAGATCCAGTGGAGGTACAGAGCAGTGGCTGAGAGTGTGGGTTCTGGAGTCAGACAGTCCGTGTTTGAATTGCAACTCTGCCAGTTAAAAGCTGTGTGACCCTGGACATGTTTCTTAACCTCTCTGTGCCTCATTTTCATTGTTCACAAACTGGGGATAACAGCATCTACCTTGCTGAGAATAAATGAGACCCTGCGCATGTAGCAGACACGCTGGGTGCTGCCCAGACTCCTCCCTGTCTTTCTTGGATCCCACTTCCTATGGATCTTGGGCCAGCAGGGGCAGTGGGGAGGAGGTGGGGCATCTTTTTTTAATATTTATTTTTATTTATTGACTTACTTGACTGTGCTGGTCCTTTCTTTAAAATATTTTTAAAATTCATTTACTTTGGACTGTGCTGGGTCTTCATTGCTTTGGGGGGCTTTTCTCCAGTTGCGGCGAGTGGGGCTGTTCTCTGGCTGTGGTGCGTGGCTCAGCACGCCTGGATTTCATGGGAGCAAAGAGCCACAGATCTTGGGCCTAGTGCCTTTGAGTCTCAGACCTGCACTCTTCCCCCAAGAAATGTCAGGCCAATGTCACAAGGTCCCGAGTCTTAGGAAGCCCCCTTTCTAGCCCCAAAGTTACTACAGAGCTTGGATGGCCCTGAAGAGCCTCAGTCATCCATTTCTGTATCAGCACAGCCATGGGGGATCCTAGCAGAACCCCTCCTCTCCCCTCCCCTGCACTTCATCCTTCCTGATCTCATTCTCGGGGACTCATCCCAACTTTGGGCTCGTGGGAGAACTTGCTATAGTCCTAAGACAGCCTGTCCAAGGGCAGGCCTGGTTCTCAGGGGTCTTCCCTGCCACCAGTGTACACATGGGTCTACGGGGCATGGAGCAGAGGTCAGCTTGGGCACGGTGGCCAATACCAATGCAGCCTGGCTTATGTCCCTCCCACGATCGCATAACAGCTTGAAGATAGAAAGCCCTGCAGTTGCGCACACCCAGCTCACTCTGCTCAGCTCACCTTCCTACTTGCAGCCTCCCACACCCTGCCCCAGGGTACATCAACCTGGAAACTACCAGTGAGTTCAAGGGGCCTTGAGCTCTGCAATCAGAGACAATACATGGTGTGATGTTCCACACCTTCCAAGAGATTGTTTTCAGTTCAGTTCAGTTCAGTCGCTCAGTCGTGTCCGACTCTTTGCGACCCCATGAATCCCAGCATGCCAGGCCTCCCTGTCCATCACCAACTCCTGGAGTTGACTCAAACTCATGCCCATCGAGTCGGTGATGCCATCCAGCCATCTCATCCTCTGTCGTCCCCTTCTCCTCCTGCCCCCAAACCCTATTGTTTTATGTCCTCCCAAAAGGCAAAGGAAGTGCTAACTTTACTGAATGGTTTGTCCTCAAATTGCTAGGAATCACCACCAAACTTCTGCACAAAAGAAAATGTCCTCCTTGGCTCTTGTGATTCAAATTCTTTTTTTTTTTTTTTTTTCATTTATTTTTATTAGTCGAAGGCTAATTACTTTAAAATACTGTAGTGGTTTTTTTCATACATTGACATGAATCAGCCATGGATTTACATGTATTCCCCATCCCGATCCCCCCTACCACCTCCCTCTCCACCCGATTCCTCTGGGTCTTCCCAGTGCACCAGGCCCGAGCACTTGTCTCATGCATCCAGCCTGGGCTGGTGATCTGTTTCACCCTAGGTAATATACATGTTTCGATGCTGTTCTCTCGAAACATCCCACCCTCGCCTTCTCCCACAGAGTCCAAAAGTCTGTTCTGTACATCTGTGTCTCTTTTTCTGTTTTGCATATAGGGTTATCATTACCATCTTTCTAAATTCCATATATATGCCTAGTATACTATATTGGTCTTTATCTTTCTGGCTTACTTCACTCTGTATAATGGGCTCCAGTTTCATCCCATCTCATTAGAACTGATTCAAATGAATTCTTTTTAATGGCTGAGTAATATTCCATGGTGTATATGTACCACAGCTTCCTTATCCATTCATCTGCTGATGGGCATCTAGGTTGCTTCCATGTCCTGGCTATTATAAACAGTGCTGCGATGAACATTGGGGTGCACGTGTCTCTTTCAGATCTGGTTTCCTCAGTGTGTATGCCCAGAAGTGGGATTGCTGGGTCATATGGCAGTTCTATTTCCAGTTTTTTAAGAAATCTCCACACTGTTCTCCATAGCGGCTGTACTAGTTTGCATTCCCACCAACAGTGTAAGAGGGTTCCCTTTTCTCCACACCCTCTCCAGCATTTATTGCTTGTAGACTTTTGGATAGCAGCCATCCTGACTGGCGTGTAATGGTACCTCATTGTGGTTTTGATTTGCATTTCTCTGATAATGAGTGATGTTGAGCATCTTTTCATGTGTTTGTTAGCCATCTGTATGTCTTCTTTGGAGAAATGTCTGTTTAGTTCTTTGGCCCATTTTTTGATTGGGTCATTATTTTTCTGGAATTGAGCTGCAGGGGTTGCTTGTATATTTTTGAGATTAATCCTTTGTCTGTTGCTTCGTTTGCTATTATTTTCCCCAATCTGAGGGCTGTCTTTTCACCTTGCTTATAGTTTCCTTTGTTGTGCAAAAGCTTTTAAGTTTCATTAGGTCCCATTTGTTTATTTTTGCTTTTATTCCCAATATTCTGGGAGGTGGGTCATAGAGGATCCTGCTGTGATTTATGTTGAAGAGTGTTTTGCCTATGTTCTCTTCTAGGAGTTTTATAGTTTCTGGTGTTACATTTAGATCTTTAATCCATTTTGAGTTTATTTTTGTGTATGGTGTTAAAAAGTGTTCTAGTTTCATTCTTTTTTTTTTTTTTTAACTTATTTGTTTGTACCGGGTCTTAGTTGTGGCATGTGGGATCCAGTTCCCTGACCAGGGATTGAACCCGGGCCCCCTGCATTGGGAGCAAGGAGTCTTAACCACTGAACCACGAGGGAAGTCCCTAGTTTCATTCTTTTACAAGTGGTTGACCAGTTTTCCCAGCACCACTTGTTAAAGAGGTTGTCTTTTTTCCATTGTATATCCTTGCCTCCTTTGTCAAAGATAAGGTGTCCATAGGTTCGTGGATTTATCTCTGGGCTTTCTATTCTGTTCCATTGATCTATATTTCTGTCTTTGTGCCAGTACCATACTGTCTTGATGACTGTGGCTTTGTAGTAGAGTCTGAAGTCAGGCAGGTTGATTCCTCCAGTTCCATTCTTCTTTCTCAAGATTACTTTGGCTATTTGAGGTTTTTTGTAATTCCATACAAATTGCAGAATTATTTGTTCTAGTTCTGTGAAAAATACCGTTGGTAGCTTGATAGGGATTGCATTGAATCTATAGATTGCTTTGGGTAGTATAGCCATTTTGACAATATTGATTCTTCCAATCCATGAACACGGTATAGTTCTCCATCTGTTTGTGTCCTCTTTGATTTCGTTCATCAGTGTTTTATTGTTTTCTATGTATAAGCCTTTTGTTTCTTTAGGTAGATATACTCCTAAGTATTTTATTCTTTTTGTTGCAATGGTGAATGGTATTGTTTCCTTAATTTCTCTTTCGTTTTTCTCATTGTTAGTGTATAGGAATGCAAGGGATTTCTGTGTGTTAATTTTATATCCTGCAACTTTACTATACTCGTTGATTAGCTCTAGTAATTTTCTGGTAGAGTCTTTAGGGTTTTCTATGTAGAGGATCATGTCATCTGCGAACAGCGAGAGTGATTGAAATTCTAAGATGTCCCCCAAGATCCTTCTCCCACCCCCGGGCACACATGCTTAATAATCCCTGGGGCTGTATAGGACGAATTTTTTCCTGTGGTTGTGTTGTGTTTTATGGACCTTATAAAAGGGAGAACAACCGGGAGGAGTTTAAAGGGAGTAGGCTCTTTCTAAAGTCAGAAATTACAAACTCGATTGGAATTCACCCTGAGGGAGGTTCTCTGTTGCTGGCTTTCAGGATGGAAGGGAGGGCAAGGAATGTGAAGCAGCCCCATCTCAGAGCCAGCCAGGAACAGAATTCTGCTACAACCTCAAGAGCTTGGAGGAGGACCCTGAACTCTAGATAAGAACACAGCTCAGCCAACACCTTGATTCCAGCCTCGGGAGACCCAGGAGCTGAAAATGTGCAGCCACGCTGTTGCGGTTCAGTCAGTCCAGTCACTCAGTCATGTCCGACTCTTTGCGACCCCATGGACTGCAGCATGCCAGGCCTCTCTGTCCATCACCAGCTCCTGGAGTTTACCCAAACTCATGTCCATCGAGTCGGTGATGCCATCCAACCATCTCATCCCCTGCTGTCCCCTTCTCCTCCTGCCTGCAATCCTTCCCAGCATCAGGATCTTTTCCAATGAATCAGTTCTTTGCGTCAGGTGGCCAAAGTATTGGCGTTTCAGCTTCAGCATCAGTCTTTCAATGAATAGTCAGGACTGATGTCCAACTGGTTGGTTGGATCCAACCAGTCCATGCTATTGAAGGGAGGAAGCCAATTTTGACTTTCTGTTGGAACTGTTTCTTTGACTTGCTTTTCCTTGCTTTTGTTATTATAATCATACAGAATTTGTTGCCTGAGAGAATCCTGCCCCTCTGCCTGGCTTTTAAAAAGCCTTTGTTCAGACCCCTGTCCACCTGTGGAAGGCAGAAAGGAAGAAATTAACACATCCCCTGCCTGACACTTGCCATTGTAGATGTTTGCAAGTTTCATGGCCTTTTTACTTTGCATCCTCACCTCCCCTCATCTCTATAAAAGAACCTGGCATCCAGACCCCAATAAGATGGTTGCTTTGAGGTGTTAGTTTGCCATCTTCTTGGTCTGTCGGCTGCCCGTCTCTTCCTTGCCTCAACACTTCGTCTCTCAGATTCATTGGCCTGTTGTGTGGTGAGCAGAGCAAGCTTGGACTAGGTAACAATGCCACACCCACACCTCTGACCTACAGAACTGTGAGTTAATATATGCTGTTTGATGTCACTAAATTTCTGCCAGTTTGTTATATGGCATAAAAGTCACATACAACCCTCAAGGTCCATTTCCTTCTCAGGACAAAATTTACTGTTGGTGCCATTGATGGTGGGGGTGTTGATAGGCACAGGAGAGTGCCCCAAACAAATCGGCTGGGGGACCTCCCAAAGAACCCAGGGAGAAGTCAGGAAATATGAACAGGGAAGAGGAGAGGTTTTATTCCAGCCAGAGATCCCACCTCCCTTCCCCTCAGACCATAAGAAGCTGGTTAGCCTCCTCTAGCTCCAAGTCCCACCCTCAGAGAAGCAGTGAAGGGCAAGAACCAGAACTTCAGGGCTGATCAACTGCCCGCTGCCTGGGCTTAACCAACATCCTGCTGGGGCAAGTAAGAGATGGCAGAAGGGCTAACATCACCCCAGGAGTGAGCAGCCCAGGAGATAGGGATCTGGGCCGTTGCCCTGCGAAATCAACCTTGATTCACAATTCCTATGACACTTCCCTATTTGAAAGCTACAACAACTGATGAATGCTAGGGTTTGAAGGATCTTTAGACACGACCCAGTCCAGTCTCCATGCCTGAGATATGAGAAGTGCCCTGGACTGGATTCAAGTGCAGTGCGCTTCCTGCCCCCAAGGTGAGATAATGCCCACTTCCCCTGCAGCATCTCCTCTCCCGGGATGGTGCACACACAGCAAGGCTAGAAGGAATGTCTTTGCAGTCAGCGCCCGTCCCCCTACCCCAGCTTCCACCTCAATACCTCCCCAGGCCATCTGTCGCTCTCCATCTCTGCAGCCACCTCCCTAGCCCAGGCCACCACGCTGGATAATGTACATTCGAGCCCATCATGCCCATGTTTCCCATTCAATGTTGTGCCTCTGCACTAGCAATTAATTCAAACTCATGACCACTGCCGGCAAGGCCCTCCATCCGCCGACTTGTCCAACCACCCTGGTGTGTGTGACCCTTGTCATACTGATTTCTGCTCCTTTGGCCAAGCTGAAGCTTTGATACTGGCTCCTTCTCATCCAGCAGGCTCAGCTCAGAGGTTGCCTTCTCAGAGAAGCATTCTCTGAGAAGTCTTTCTAAAGAAGCCCACCCAACACATTCCCCATATCTAGTTACTTTGATCCACATTATTCATTTATTTCCACCAGAGATATGGAGAACAAAATGGCAACCCACTCCAGCATTCTTGCCTGCAGAATCCCATGGACAGAGGAGCCTGGGGGGCTACAGTCCATGGGGTCGCAAAGAGTCAGACAGACTGAGCAACTAGCACCTCACACTCAGAGAGATACACTCTTGCTCTTTTGCTGGTTTCTTATTTATTATCTGTCTCTCTGGAGGAAGAAATTTCCAAGAGAAAGGGGACCTTGTCTTTCTTACTCACTGCCTATGTTATAGCCACACTTTCCAGGAAACAAACTCACTCAGAAGGGCAATGCAGATAGTGGAGTGCAGTTTATTACACCTGCGGGCCCAAGGCAGAGTCTCCTCTTAGCCAAGGACGCCAACCAGCATTTGTGAAGATCTTTTATACCCCATGTGTACGTGTCCAAACCCACCACCCCAATTTCCTTGAGAGTTACATAAACAAAGGAAGGGTAAATACCACTACAATAACCCCATCATTCACGTGTTATGTGTTCAAACAGTTAATAATCAATAAGCCCTCAGTTACATTCCAAACAGTTAATAATCAAGCCCATGGTCACGTTCCAACCAGTTAATAATCGATAAGCCTGTGATTACATCCTGATAGATACGGGAAAAAATTTATGACCTGTCTGGAGACAGGGGTGATTACAGTATGTTTCCTCTTAGGCAATGAGTAACCTGGATGTGATCTTCAAGATTCCCCTGCCCAGAGGGGGTCTTATCCTTCCATAGTCGTTCCCACAGGCACTAAGCAGAGAGTTCAGAGCCCACTGGAGAGGTGGCCGTGCATGACCAGCACGGACAGGCCTGAGATGGAGTCCAGGCCCTATGAATTCCTTCTTCACCTAGAACTCTACCCAGGTCGTAGAAGGAGCTTTTCAATTAGTTGATTTACCATCTACTTCCTGGAGAAAGTCCAGCGGAGTTAAGACCAGAGTCTAAGTCCATTAATTTGAATTCCACAGGTGTCTTTCTGAGCCCCAGCTGCCATGAACACTATCACGGGCCAGGTTCTTCTGAGCATTGAATCATACGTTCATACATTCAATAGACAGTCAGAGTCTCTAATCTCAGGGAGCCCTAATGTAGCCGATAAAGCAAGACAAACAAAATGAACCTCTTAGTAAAACAAGGCCCTGTATTGAGTGGACACAGAAGGATAAAACCTGCACATGCAGGAAGATACCAATTTTCTGTGCTACTGAAACAGACCAGGACCCTATGGTCCTTGCCCCCATTGCCTCAGCCTACCTTTTGTCTCTGGAAAAAGACTTTAGCCACAGAGTAAGTTTAGTGACAGAAGTGAGAAAACGCAGAAACAAAGGAAATCAAATAATAATACTGCACTCTTTAAGCATCGTCAAGGACCTTTAGTTCCTTCTCAAGGGCTGTGGATGGCATTCTGAGCCGTGTCCTGGGCGCTGTTTTATAGAGACCGAAACCCCCGAGGTGGGGAAGGTGACCACGTGATGACCGACTGCAGCCGGGAAGACTCTGCCGCAATTCTGAGAACTGACCTCAAGAGATGGAGATGAACTGTACCCAAAACAACCCAGATGATGCTGGTCAGACCACCGAAGACCAATTTCAAGGCAACTGTCAGGGCTGGCTGTGCTGTTTCTGCATGTAGCCCCCTCCCTGTGTCTATAAAACTCTTGCCCCCCTGACTGTTGAGGGGCTGGGGTGTCACCCTCTGGACCGATGTCTGCCCTATGCCTCTAGTTGCTGGCATCTGAAATAAAGCAAACTTTCCTTCCCACAAACTTGTCCTGTTTATTGGTGTTTGAGCAGTAAGCAGCCAGTACCCACTTTCAGTAACGCTACCAGAGTCCCATTGAGGGCAAGGGCAGGCAGAGAGGGCTTTCCTGAAAAGGTGCTCCTTGGCCTGGGCTCTGAAAGACTGACAGGCTGCATAGGAGAGGCACTTCCAGGCGCCAAACCACAGCACTGCTGGGATTTGAGCCAGCATGTGGGCGATTTGCTGTTTCCTGGAGGTGAGGTCAAAGAATGATGTGACTTTTCTTTGCACCAAAACCGAGCCCCTCCAATGAGCAGTGTAGACTTAGCGAAAGTCGCTCAGTCGTGTCCGACCCTTTGTGACCCCATGGACTGTATAGCCCATGGAATTCTCCAGGCCAGAGTACTGGAGTGGGTAGGCTTTCCCTTTTCCAGGGGATCTTCCCGACCCAGGGATCAAACCCAGGTCTCCTGCATTGCAGGCAGATTCTTTACCAGTTGAGTCACAGGGGAAGCCCAAGAATACTGGACTGGATAGCCTATCCCTTCTCCAGTGGATCTTCCCGACCCAGGCATCGAACCGGGGTCTCCTGCATTGCAGGTGGATTCTTTACCAACTGAGCTATCAGGGAAGCCCATAGTGTAGACTTAACTGGTCAGCAGCTCAACCCCCTTTATTACCAGGCTACTCTGGTTTCTGCCCACCCTGCGATGCTCCACAGAAACTACTCCTGCCAAGGTCCCCACTGGCTGCCTGACTGCCAAACCCAACAGACACTCTTCAGTTCTTGTCCTACCTGACCTCTGTGGCACCTGATATCTCTTTACTTCCTCCTTCTTAAAAACAGCGTCTTTTCTTAACCTTTCTAGCCACTCCTTCCCAGCTTCTGTTGAGGGGCTCCACTTCCTCTTCCAGAAAGTTAAATATTGGCCATCCCCTGGCTTCTTGGTACCCTTCTTTCCTAACTCCATGCCTGACCTGTGGGTTAGCCCATCCACCACCTTGTCTCAAGCTGTAAGATATATACTAATCACTCCCAAATCTTCATCTCCAGCCCCGGACCTGCCGCTCCCCGGGTCTGGTCCACAACTACAGACTCACCTATCCGGTCACCCAATAAGCTTTCCAACTTGGGTGTCCCACGTGTGTTATGAATTCAACACATGCACACACGCACCCCTACACAAACCTGCTCCTCCTCGTGTAGTCCCTTCTTCTGGAGAAGCCATCACCTTGTACCCACCCCCCCCAAGCCAAGACCCCGGGGCCGTCCTCCACCCACCCTCTCCATCACCCACACATCCAGTCTCAGCACCTTCACCATCTCCACTCCCCACCCAGTCCCACCACCTCTGCCCCTCTTCTAAACAACCGCTGGCCATCTTTCACCTGGACCACCACCCCATCTCATCTTCTAGCCAACCACTGACCATCTTTCACCTGGACCACCTCCCCATCTCATCTTCAAGCCAACTGCTGGCTGTCTTTCACCTGGACCACCCATCTCATCTTCTAACCAGCCGCCGACCATCTTTCACCCAGACCACCTCCCCATCTCATCTTCTTTTTTTTTTCCATTTATTTTTATTAGCTGGAGGCTAATTACTTTACAATATTGTAGTGGTTTTAAAAATATGGAACGCTTCATGAATTTGCGTGTCATCCTTGTGCAGGGGCCATGCTAATCTTCTCTGTATCATTCCAATTTTAGTATATGTGCTGCCAAACCAAGCACTCCATCTCATCTTCTAACCAACAGCCGGCCATCAAGTACTTCTGACAAATACTGTCTTTCTGATCTGGCCCCTCCTGACCTCAAGCTGAGCACTTTTGACACTTGGGACCAGGATTCTTCTTCGTTGTGAGGGGTTATCCCGTGCCTGGTTGGGATCTAGCAGCAATGCCCTCACCCTCTAGTTACCAGTGGTACCTTCCCCCCGAGTTGGGGGGTCCAGGTGACAGACGGCCAGCGGTTGGTTAGAAGATGAGATGGGGAGGTGGGAGGTGGTCCAGACATGACTGAGTGATGAACACTTTCACTTTCAATGACAGCTTGCACAATCCAGATCTACACATATAGTGAATATATCTACATATATAGAGGTCCCTGGGACCTCTTCCAAGTTTAAGAAGGAAGGTTATCGCCCAAGGAGTTGTGATCCTTTGTGAGATTAAGAAGGAATGTTGTCTCCTCAGGTGGTCTGATTAATGCCTACACACAACACATATCTTCACTAGCGGGGTCGGGGGCGCCAAACACAAGGAGAAAATTTTTATGTTTTTTATGCTTCAGTCTTTCTTGTCATAAAATATACAATGATTTCATCCATTTCCCCAACACGACACCCCCAACCTGCTCCAAAGCCTCCTGGTTCAAGTCATCCTGCATTTTCCGCAAGCAAATCCTTGCCAATGGCGAACAGAGATCTTATGGTGGTGGAGGCGAAAGAGGCCCCCTTGCCTTCGAACAGTCATTCATTCCTTCCCTCCCTCTTTCCTTCCCCTCCCTTCCTTCCTTCCATCTCTCTGTCTCTCTCTCCTCCTGTGTCTCTTATATCCAGTATTTCTTGAACCTCTATTGTACACCTCCTCGGAAGAAAAGCTACAACAAACCTAGACAGCATATTAAAAAGCAGAGACATTATTTTGCCAGCAAAGGTCTGTCTAATCAAAGCTATGTTATTTCTAGTAGTCATGTATGGATGTGAGGGTTGGACCATAAAGAAAGCTGAGCACTGAAGAACTGATGCCTTCGAACTGTGGTGTTGGAGAAGATTCTTAAGAATCCCCTGGACTGCAAGGAGATCCAACCAGTCCATCCTAGAGGAAATCAGTCCTGATGTTCATTGGAAGGACTGATGCTGAAGCTCCAAACTTTGGCCACCTGATACAAAGAGCCGACTCATTGGAAAAGCCCCTGATGCTGGGAAAGATTGAAGGCAGGAGGAGAAGAGGATGACAGAGGATGAGATGGCTGACAGCATCAAACTGACTCGATGGACATGAGTCTGAGCAAGCTCCAGGAGATGGTGAAGGACAGGGAAGCCTGGCGTGCTGCAGTCCATGGAGGCGCAAAGAGTCAGACACGACTGAACGATTGAACGACAACAATTCTGTGCCAGGTAGTGAAATTCTGTGCCAGGGTCGTGTCCGACTCTGCGACCCCATGGACTGTATAGTCCATGGAATTCTCCAGGCCAGAATACTGGAGTGGTAGCCTTTCCCTTCTCCAGGGGATCTTCCCAACCCAGGGATCAAACTCAGGTCTCCCGCATTGCAGGCAGATTCTTTACTGGCTGAACCGGAAGGGAAGTCCTCTGTGCCAGGTGGGGAGGGGGCAAAGCCCCGAGGATACAAGAGTAATAAAAGACACAGGCATTGGGCCTCCCTGGTTGGTCACTGGTTAAGAATCTGCCTGCTGATGCAGGGGACACAGTAGTGACCCCTGGTCTGGGAAGACCCCACAAGGCACAGAGCAAAAGCCTGTGGGCCGTAACTACTGAGCCCGAGCTCCAGAGCCTGCGAGCTGCAACCACTGAGCCCACGCACCTCAACTACTGAAGCACAGTGAGGAAGACCCAGCACAGCCAAAAACAGATGCATTTATTAAAAATTACTTTAAAAAGATAACTTTGTCATTAGGGGAAAAAAGATACAATTACTGCCTACCTGGAGTTACCAGACTAATGGAAGTCTTGCATTATTATTTTTCTTTTAATCTGTACATTAAACTGCAACTGTAACAAGCTCTATGCTAGACAAGTGCCTGGTGCAATGAAAATCCATACAGGGTAACGGGCTGGAAAGGAAAGAAGGGAGATAGGAGCTGAAAGCTGGAGAAACTGTAGGACTTAACCATGGGTTGGGTGCAATGCATTCCAAGCAAGGAGAGTAAAATTGTTTCACTTTTAAAGCATGCACGTTAATGGAAAATAATTTCAAAAATAATATATGTGTGTAAGAATCACTGAATCACCTTGCTATGCATCTGAAACATTGTAAATAAACCATGCTTCAATAAAATCTATAAAGAGAAAAAAACAAAAGCATGCACTTGACCTTTAACGCGATATTGTGCATATATTAACAATAAAAATTACTCCAGGACCTGCTTTGAGCCAGGGCCAAGTGCTTTTCACGTGGAGCCTCTTTATCCTCAGCAGCAGTGAGAAGCTGTGACCCGTTCAAGAACACACAGCCTGAGGACATGAGAACAAGGTGCAGGGCTGGCTGTCTGCACTCCTGCCCGGACCCCAGCCGTCCCTGACCCCTGGCCCGGAAGGAATCCACAACCCAATCCCTGGTGAGTGACAGTTCTGTGCCCACAGACTTCCTGCAAGGACCACAGCAGAAGCAAAGAGTAGGGCAAAAGATGAATGTGAAGGTTGACATTTTTCACTGGCTTAAGATTTGGGATAATTAGAAAGTCTTTTTTTTTTTTTTTTTGTCTTGAAGCTTTCCCATTCTACACAATGCAAGAGGATAGAAACGAGCTTGGGCAAACGCTTGCAGGCTGGTTTCTGCCCTGAACCAACGCAGTGACGTTCCAGGCTCCCCCAGGCCTAGAGGTCCGCCCCCCAGGGAATCACAGAAGCTACAGATAGCACGCGGGTGCTTGCCTGCCAGAAGCCAGGCAGTTTGTGTCATGTTCCAACTGCCTTGAAGTCATTACTGCACTTCATCCTCCCAACCCCAAGATACAATTCTATTGTTATTCTCAGTTTACAGATGGAGAAACCGAGGCACCCCGAGCCAAGTCCAGAGCTCAGGTGAGAGAGAGCCAGAAGCTGGTCTTGGAGACTCCGGCTGCCTCCACATTTTATTCCCCGAAGTCCGCTCTAGTCTTTCCAACCAGCCCTGTGCCATTTATTATCTCCATCACAGGTGAGGAAACTGAGGCTCCGGGGATGAAGGGATGCTTTGAGGTCACACAGCTGGTCCATGTCTGGGACGCCCAGAGCCTTTCCCCCGCACCAACGACTTGAGTCTACCTTCAGGCTTGGGAGGTGACCCTGGACTCGGGAAAGGGAACGCAGATGGCCCTGAGCATGGTCCTGGCGAGTCAGCCCCGCGGTGGGCAGCAAGGGGCCAGGAGTGGTCAGACGTGGCCCATCTGGAACTCTTTACCACCAACAGAGGGCCGGAGTCTGGATGGGGGCCTGTGGGCTTGGCGCCGGAACATGAGCGTTCTTCCCGCAGAGGGTTCAAGGAGGGACTCGGGGCTGTGCCCGAGTCACACGCGATGCATTCGGGGATCATCTAGGCCGAGGGATCGGCGGAGAGAGGAGCTCCGGGCCATGCCTGCAGGGACCCCGGGTTTCGAATTGGCAGAGGATCAACCGCCCTGTGAAGCAGACAGCCAGCGCCTTCAGGCCGGAGAACAGTCAGCCCTAGATAAGTGAAAGCCACTCAGCCTGTCTGACTGTTTGCAACCCCGTGGATTATACAGTCCATGAGATTCTCCAGGCCAGAATACTGCAGTGAGGAGTCTTTCCCTTCTCCAGGGGATCTTCCCAACCCAGGGATCAAACCCGAGTCTCCCGCATTGCAGACGGATTCTTTACCAGCTAAGCAACCAGGGGAGCCCAAGGGAAGAGGATTAAGAGCCATGATGGGGTTCCCCCAGAAACTTCCACGGGGGCTCCTCCGGCTGCTATTGTTCACAGCCGTGACCTGCTGCCCTCCGCCCCTCTCCCGAGTCTCCGCCATCTGGGACGCCCGCCCAGGCAGCGCCGGGGAAAGGAGAGACAGAGGCACATCGTCCCAGACGCAGGGCGGAGCGGGGAGGTCACTGTGCCACGGCCATCAGACTGGGGTGTAGGTGACCGTTTACAGTCAGGATTGTGACAGCGGCGTGGTGCCGTGAAGGAGGGCTTGGGAGACGGTTTCCGTCATCACACACGCAGCGGCACCACGGGGAGCACCCAGGCCCCGTGCTCACCGCGGGCACTTCTGGTGCTGAAATGAACAGCGATAGCTCCTCATCACGCGGCTCTTCCTTCTCTGACCTGCTTCACAGCAGCCGTGCCTTTCTTACGTGAGAAGGAACGCCAAGAGCGGAAAGGAAAGGCCGAGGCGCGTGAGGCGTGAGCCGCTTCGGTCTGCGCGTCTTGCGCAGAGCTTCCAGCAGCGCTGGGTGGGCTCAGGGCAGCTGGAGGTTCTCAACCTCTGCGGTCCACAGGAGCCACCACGAAGAGTGTCCGGGGAAGAATATACCACGTTCAGTGGAAAGCACGTGGAGGTAACTAGCTGTGACGACTGTGTTCTTTGGGTCTGGATTTCCAGCACCTTTCTTGATAGTGAGACACCAACTGCTTAACAAATAATCCATGAGACAGATAGGAAGAGGAGCATATGGAGAGGTGCAACCTCTAAAAAAAAAAGGATCAAACTCGTCCTGGATAATGTTTGCAAATAAACTAACAGCATTAAAAAAAAGGAAGAATGTAAAGAAAAGGTCACACCTAAAAGGAATGTGACCTTAGGAGGCAGACAGATGTGGGTTGTTTTATTTATTTTTTTTTTTTAGTATCTGTTTTATCTACTTGGCTGCACCAGGTCTCAGTAGCGGCATGCGGGGTCTTCGTTGCAGCATGTGGGACCCCCGTTCCCTGGTCAGGGGTTGAAGCCCGGCCCCCTGCACTGGGAGCACAGTCTCAGCCACTGGAGCACCCAGAGAGTCCCGGGACATCGGCTGCAGCAGCAGCTCCACCAGGCACTAGTTGGATGGTCCTGGTGAAGCTTGCCGTCAGAGCCTCACAGTCCTCATCCGCAAGTTGGTGGTGAAAGCAGATGGTCACACGCAGTCCCTGACTCACACTGTCCCCGTCCTGGGGGCAGCAGGCGCCCTCGTCTTCCTCCGGGTGGACTGTCCCCCCCAGAGAGGACCCCGCCTGGCACCACCCGCAGCGGCCCCTGAATGCTGAGGCTGGCAGCAGAGAGCAGGGCGGCACTGCCCAGCTGCGGCTGAGCGGAACCAGCCCTCGTGAACCCCCCGGCGAGCCCGCTTCCTTGTTGGAAAGGGCGGTTGATCGCATCTGACGGGGAACTCACAGAAGGGTGTCCAGGATGATAAAAACGCTCTATACTTGACAATGGTGACGGTGGTACAACTCTGAATACACCAGAAACCAACGCGCTGTGCACTTTAAATGGGTGGATTGTACAGTGTATGCATTCTATCCCAATAAAGCTGTTGCTAAAAGAATTAAGGAGCCTGGATCTCTCAGGAAGTGCAGAGAACACCTATATCCAGAGTCAGGGGTGATTTCTGGGGAAAGATGAGTCAGTGAGAAGCAGCTCACGCGCCCAGCCCTAAGAGTTCTCATTTCCCTTCTGTGAAAGCCTCTCAGTCGTGTCCGGCTCTTTGCGACCCCATGGACTGTAGAGTCCATGGAATTCTCCAGGCCAGAATACTGACGTGGGTAGCCTTTCCCTTCTCCAGGGGGTCTTCCCAACCCAGGGATCAAACCCGGGTCCCTGCATTGCAGGAGGATTCTTTACCAGCTGAGCCCCCAGGGAAGCCTCTAAGGATGTGCCTGTTCTGGACGTTTCATGTCTGAATGAAAGTCACACTACATTCGTGGTCTCTCTTCCCTCACTTTGCATGTTTTCAAGGTTCACGCATGTGGTCACAGGTATCAATACCTCACTCCTTCGTATCACCAAGCAATAGTCCACCGTGTGGTCATTCCATTTCATCAATTCGTTCACCAGTTGCTGGACACGAGGCAACCTTGTTAAAATTTAATACATTAACTGTAATGCCAGCTTTGATCTGTTAGGTACACACCGGGTCTAGGCACCTGACCTAACTTCTAACCCGGTCCAGAAAGGCAGGTTTATTTCCCCAAACACTGATAAAATAACTGAGAGGTGGAGAAGCGGTCCGTCCAAGGTCACACTGGTGACCGAGCCGGAATGCCAAGAGGGCTGGCTTGGCTCCCAGTCCACTGTGGCCCAGCCCACCACACCCCACGTGCCCGGCTCTGTGCCTCGTTAAAGCTGAAGCCAGAACAAGACTCCACTCAGTGATCTGTCTTCCAACAGGCAGTAACTGGCACCACACACCTGGCAAGCAGGCACTAGTCCCTGAGCCGGGGGTGAGACCCAGAGGCTGCCTCCTGGGCCTTTCTGTCCAAATGGGAAAAGGGGTCCCGAGAGGAGGCGGGGGCCAGTCTCCAAGAAGGGTATGACCAAGTCCCGAGAACTCAGGGCTGCTGAAAGCCACGGGAAGGTTTTCAGAGGAGATGGTGTTTCACGCCGGACCCTAGCGGACCCGGCAGAGTTCCCTGGCAGAGACGGGCTGAGCGGGAGGAACAGGTGGCCTACAGATGCTAGAGCGCACACCTGGGCCCACGGGGATGAGCCGTGCCCCGGGGGCGGGAGGTGAGGAGCAGAGGCGGGAGCTGGAATCACGTTGCTGACCGTCTGCACTGCCAGGCTGGAATCTAGGCTTTGCCCCACGGGCCACAGGGAGCCACTGGAAGCTTTTGAGCAAGACAACTGGATGAAAGCATCTATCAGAAATCATGTCGTTTGCAGACCCAGGCCCGGGCCCAGAAAATTAGCCCTCGGCAGCTGAGGAAAGAGCTGGCTTTAGACCCTCGGGCACCTCTCTTGACTCCCCAGTGCCTAGAACAGACCCCGGAATGACCGAGGGCAGGAGTCGGTCCTCAGTCCTCTCCCGACTAAGAGGAGTAAAAACCCGGGTGTGTTCCAGATCTCCTCCCATCTCGCCCAGCCCGTCCCTCACCTCCTCTCCGGCCTGAGTAAAACGAGTGCTCCAGGGTGCCCCGTGCATGCCAGGCAGTGGAAACCACCTTCCATTCTTGCAGGCGCCCTCCGGGGTGGAGAGGACTCGCCGCACTCAGCGGTTACGGACCTCGTGGCTCAGAGGCTCAGGGGCTGCCCGGCTGCCCCGAGGGGAACTGGGACTTGGGTCAGACCTTCTGGTTCCAGCTGGGGGGGTTGGGGGGCGCGCATGGTGCAGCGGGGGCGGGGGGTAGGGTGGAGAGCAAGAGGAGGCAAGCAGGGGATTCCTGGGGGCTCCCCAGCCCAGGCCCCGGGACCAGGTGGCCGGACCCCAGTCTGAGGGCTCCTGCCCCACGCCTGGGGCTGCGGTCAGACGCCCCCAGGCCGGGTCTGGGGTGGGAACACGCAGGCACGCACGCACACACATCACCACAGCCCCAAAGCCTGCGAGCAGCAGTTGTCTTAGACAGAAAGGCTTTATTTCTTTTAATGAAATGATTTAGGACATAACTCAATACGTTATAAAAAGCATTCCCCAGAGGACATTTTTATATCCTATGCGAAGTAAATAATCATCTCCCTTCTTGAAGAGGAAAACCTCCCCGAAAGGCTTCCTCAGAGATCCTTGGGTCCAGCAGGCTCTGAGGGTGGCTGGGCTGACACTATTCTGAAAACCTTCTACTGGGTTGGCCCAAAAGTTCGTTCGGGTTATCTCCCCCCCACCCCACCTCCCGCCCCCCATAACATCTTATGAAAAGCTCAAATGAACTTTTTGGCCAATCCAATGTAACACGAATGTCAGAAGGAAGGCCGATGCCAAACCCCCTCTCCTTTCACAGAGGGGAAAACCGGCGCTGGCCTGCTCAAGGCTGCTGGGCATCAGCGGCAGACCTGGGACCCCCGCCCAGGGACCGCCGCCCCAACCCACCTGCCTCTCTCCCCCCGGGCTCATCCTCTGGGCCGCTGGGGGCAAGCTGGGTGCCACTGCTGAACGCTGGGTGGCGGGACAGCCTCAGCCTTCTCCGGGAAGCGTATCCGGTGTGCAGGGCCCAGGCCGGCTCGGGCTTCAGGGGCAGAGAGACCCGCAGAAGCAGGAGACACAGCTCACCACCCCATCACCCGCCTCGGGCCAGGCAACCGCCAGGGCCAGTTGTTCCCACCTCTGACACTGAGAGCCTTTCTGTGCCTTTGCTCCTGTGTTGCGGATGAGAAGTCTTGGCAGGCAGAGTGAGTATGGCTTAAGGAAAGAATAACGGCTACTTAATACAAGCAGCCTGGGTGGGCCAAGTCTTTCGGGGGGCCCTCCGAGGGGGAGGAAGATGATGCATCCTCGGGGCTGCAAAGGGGGGCCTTCTGACCTAGGCGACCTCAGGGGATTTTCCCTTCCGCGGGCACTGCCGGTCCACCAGGAAGGGATGCACGAACGTCAGCAGAGTTAGCAGCACCAGGATCAAGTTCACCTGGAGGGTGAGGGGGCAGTGAGGCCAAGTCCACCGCGTGCCGGGGCCAGAATCCCACCCGGTTTCTCCTCTGCGTCCCACTCAGACCTGATGGCGCCCTCTGTGATGGACTCCGGGTGACTTTTCATTCCGCCCCCCTAGGGCAGGGCAAGGAGGTACGCTGTGCCCATTTCACAGGTGGAGAAACTGAGGCCTGAAGAGTCCCTGATGACCTGGGAGGCCATCTACATTAACCCTTTGGCTTCGGGGCTCCCCGGCACACGACTGGGTTCTCCCACGGACTCCCGTTGGAAAAGCAAGGCCCAGGATGTAGCCATGTGCAGAAACGTTCCCGTGGGAACCACACCCAGGCCACCCCGGCCAAGCAAGGGACAACCCCTGCTGGAGACCAACAGAGTCGCCCCGATCTGAGTCTAAGGCCAGGGTCCCCGCCCCCCAGTACTCACGTATAATGGGTCACCCTGGAGAGGGCCTTTGATGAGGGTGAACAGGGGGAACTGCAGCAAAGACACAACAGCCGACAAGGCCATCACAAGTCCAAACAGCTTCCCGAAGTGCTCCGAGGGGAACCTGGGGGGGCAGAGGAGGTTCTGGCGGGCTCTGGGGACCCTTGCTCCATGGAGGGGCCGGGCTCTGGTGGGTCTTGGTCAGCCCCCTGCTCCCGTCCCCCTAGGCTACTCCAGCCATCACTGACCCACACCCACAGGGCCCCCCTTCACCTCTGCTCAGGCTTTCAAGCCACGGACCACAGAGATGGACCCGCGCTCAACCCAGGGAAAACAGCAGGGCCCGAGGAGGTCTCAGGAAAGACACAGATAGATCCACCATATGCTAAATGATGCATGCACCAGCAGAAGAAGCAAGAATAATGACCTCCCTGGTGGTCTAGTGGGTTAAGACGCTGTACTTGCAATGTAAGGGGTGTGGGTTTGATCCCCGGTCAGGGAACTAAGATCTCACAAGCAGTGCGGCAGGGCCAAGAAAATATCCCCCACCAAAAAAAAGAAAAAGAAGAAAAAAGGAGAATAGAGTGCCACAAGAAAAGAAAAAGCGTTCTTTCTGTTCTTCCCTGGGAGAGCTACAACAGAAGTGGGCTTTGGAGGGAGAGTAGGAGTTCGTCAGGCAGATGACAGAGGCAGAGGGGAGCAGACACAAAGGGCGTTCATGGGTGTGAAGGCTCTGCCCGCCCACAGTCTCCAGTGCACGCCCCCTCCCCACCACGTCTGGGGCTCCTCCCTGCCTGCTCTGCCCCCAGCACACCTCCCCCTGCCCCGGGGCATCCCCATTGGGGAGCACACACCAAGCCCACTTACGCCAGCGTGAGGAAGGCCGCATTGCAGCCGTAGAGAAAGGAGCGGCTGACCACCTGCAGGACGAAGGTGGCGTATTGCAGCGGGAGCACGGGCATGGACGCGCAGACGGCGAAGCCCAGGCACAGCAGGGACGTCAGGGCCAGCGAGGGCACCGCCGCGCGCAGGGCGGCGGCCTTGGCCGGGGCCCCTGGACCGAAAGGGGGACAGGAGGCTGACGGGACGCCCACGGCGGGGGGGCCACGCGGACCCCTTCTCTCCACACGCCCCATCTCCAACCCACCAGCACAGGCGGATAACTCACTTCCTAAACATTTGGAGGAGGCTCTTGAGAGTCCCCTGGACTGCAAGGAGATCCAACCAGTCCATGCTAAAGGAGATCAGTCCTGGGTGTTCGTTGGGAGGACTGATGTTGAAGCTGAAGCTACAATACTCTCGCCACCTGATTCGAAGAACTGACTCATTGGAAAAGACCCTGATGCTGAGAAAGACTGAAGGCAAGAGGAGAAGGGGACGACAGAGGATGAGATGGCTGGATGGCATCACCGACTCGATGCACATGGGTTTGGGTGGACTCTGGGAGCTGGTGATGGACAGGGAGGCCTGGTGGGCTGCAGCCCACGGGGTCTCAGAGAGTCAGACACGACTGAGCCGCTAGACAACAGCAGCAGCGGAAGGACGGCCCCAGGACGGGAGCCTGCAGGGTGCTGCCTTTCATCTGAGAAGGAGAAACTGTTTACGCAAACAGAGTCTGTCTTCAAGGGGGAAAAAAAATCAAAGCAATTACAGATGAGGACAGGAAGGGAGGCCAGGGGACCGAGGAGGGGACTAAACGTGGTGGCTGGATCTCGTTTCCTAGTCGTGGCTTTGGAATAATGTCAACGCTTGATACAAAAATGTTCTTAAAAATTAAATCAGAGTAATAGGAAGAACACAAGCAAAGCCATTCCCCCCCGCCCCCAAAAAAATCCAACGAGATGAAACCAATGAACCCAACTTTTTATATCAAGTTGCTGACTCTTAAAATACCATAATTTTGACTGAGAGCTCCTAGGGGACATATCTGCAGAATGAGAATGGGGGAAAGGAAGGCACGCCAGCATTCAGCACTGATCCTGCTAAACCAGTAATTAATTATCCATAAATTATATTTTAAAAAAACTATATATAGAATATATATGTGTGTGTGTATATATATAGTATACAGTATATGTATATATAGTATATATGTATAGTATTTTAGGAACCATGATCTTCAGAAGAGAAGAGGTACAAATGCAAAAATCAAGTAAAATTTGAACTAAAATATCAGTATTAGGTATTTACGATTTATTTTTTTTCATCCAAAAGATTATGTATATCTTACCTCTGAGGCCTAAACCCAATGAGAGCCCAGGAGAATCAGAAACCCCAGCATCCAGATTGCCGTCTTTAAACCCTGTTTCTTATTCAAAGGGACCCAGGACTATTTGAAGGGATGGCTGGTTTCAGGTCTGGGTCAGGAAACACACCCAGTCAAAGGGACCCAAGCACTCTCTAAAACCAACGGGACTTTCTGTAAAGGACACAGATGCTGGACTGGTCACACTCCCAGGGGTCAAGGATGAGGGAGTCTGAACCTCAAGAAGGATCATCAGAGACGGACTGAAACACATCAGACATGCTTAAAATAAGATTTCAGAAGAGAAACTATGAGTGGTTACCCCTGGAAGTTGCTTAGATACCAACTCACTTTTCTGAAACTAGTAAAGAAGAGGAAAAAGTGTGCGCTGCACACTCATGCCTGACTCTTCTGCGACCCCGTGGACTGTGGCCCGCCAGGCTCCTCTGTCCTTGGGATTCTCCAGGCAAGAACACTGGTATGGGTTGTCATTCCCTTTCTCCAGGGGATCCTCCTGACCCAGGGATGGAACCTGGGTCTCCATTATTCAGGCGGATTCTTCACCATTTGAGCCACCAGGGAGACTCAAACAGAGGAAAACATACGCATTTATTTCAGGGTAAACAAAATAGTTAATAAAGTTCGTCTTTCCAGAGAAAGTTTCAGCTATGAAAAGCAGAAGGAAAGAGTAATAGAAATTCTCTATTTTGCAACCCTAATACAATAATGGGTCTAGGCATCGAGCATCAGTAGCTGCAAGGCGTGCAGCTGATGACAAACTTTTACAACGGGCGGATCAGACTGACAACGTCTGAGTGCACGGATCAATCCTAACATCACAAGAAGGCGGCAACCGGTACCCAGGGTCTGCGGACGAGAGCTCGGAGGAAGCCCACGGCTCCGCCTCTTGTTATTCTTGCCAAAACATACTAAACTGAGTCCCCAGTCTGCCTGTTTACAGACAGAGCCCAATCAAAGGAACGCTTTAAAATGACATGCAGAGGGTGCCAAATGCAAAATGTGGGAAGCCTGACAGGACAAATAACCCGGTTCCTTCAATAAACGAACAAAGGGGGAAAAGTGGGTGGGGGACACAGAGACTTACTATACTGTGTGGCCCCGAGATGGATCCGAATTTGGACAAATCGGTGACAAAAAGACACAGATGAGACCATTAGCGAATAACAGGACTTCATGAACAGATGACACTGAGAAATTATCGGAGGCTGTCTCAGGTGTCAGCATGATATTCCTCCCAGCGATGCTTCACTTAAACAAAAGAGGCCTTACTTGTTGGTACTACAAACTGTAGTGTTTACAGATGAAATGACCTGATGTCTGAGGTTAGCTTTAGAAGCAGCTCGGAGAAGCGGGGCGGGGGGAGATGAAACTCTAGGCGTGCCGGCAGCTCCCTGGGGTCCAGCGGTTAGGACTCAGCCCGCTCACTGCCGTGGCCAGGGTCCAACCCCCTGGCTGGGGAACCTAGACCCCACAGGCCGCGTGGCGTTCTCATCCCAGGATCAGGCCCCAGCTCCCTGGCAGGACGCCGCCTGCCCCTTCTCCCCTCTCTCTGACCCCCGCGCCCGCACACCCCTATTCCAGAACCACCTTCTGGGGCTCCTCGGCTTCCTCAAGGTCTCACTCTCTTTCACCACCATGAACAATGACCCGCTGCATTCCTGGGCCACTCCCCCAGGCCCTCACCTTCATCTTGCCACCTCTCACTCCTCCGCTAGGAGCTCAGAGGCGGCTTCCGCCAGGAACACTCGGCGTCGCTGCCCTGCTGTGTGTTGCCACAGCCCCCTGCAGGTTTATTTCAGGGACCGCAAACCTTGATTACTGGCATTTCTCTACTCTCTAGACTAGAACAGCGCAAGAACAAGGGCGTGACTGTCAGGCCTGTGACCGAACTGGAACTGTTCTTGGCACATAAATGGTGCTCAGTGACTAGTGGGTGGATGGATAGATGGATGATGGATGGATGGTGGATGGATGGACGGATGCGTGATGAATGGATAAAAGGACAGATGATGAATGGAAGGATGAATGATGGAAGGATGAATGAGTGATGGATGGATGGGTGGATAAAAGGACAGATGATGGATGATGGATGAATGATGGAAGGATGAATGAGTGATGGATGGATGGGTGGATAAAAGGACAGATAGTGGATGATGGAAGAATGATGGAAGGATGAGTGATGGATGGATGGGTGATGGATGGATAAAAGGACAGATGATGCATGGATGGATGAACGAGCCATGGATGGATGAATAGACAGATACAAGTAGAAAAGGATTTAAGAAAAAAGACGATGGGCGTGGAGGTAAACAAAAACCTCCCCCAGGCTGGCTCCCTGGCCCTCTGGAGAGTGAGGCTCACCTGTTTTCTTTGCCTCCTCCTGGTACTTGTGTTTGAGCCGGTCCATGAGCAGGCCGTTCCAGGGCGCACACAGCACTCCAAAGAACTGAGTCACGGCAAAGGCGTTTGTGTAGGTGCTGACTGCAGAGGGCAGAGAGGGGTTGGGCGGTGAGAGCTCTTCAGGACTGCCTTCCAGAGGAGGCCACCCACCGCCCCTGCCCTGCCTGACCCTCCAGCCCACACCCCAGGCTCAGACCTCCCTCAGAGCACAGAGCCCTGCTGAGCTCAGCGCCCCACCACGCGAGGTGCCAAGTCCCCAGAGGCGATGTGCAGAGGAGCTGCCTCCCGGCCCCACAGCCTACCTAGCGCACTATCCTTGCTGGCCAAGTTGTTCAGCAGGGAGTTGAGGGTGCCGATGAAGAGGTAATGCCACAGCTGTATCACGGACAGCCACACCACGTGCCAGGTAAAGCGCTGAGAGAAGACATAGCTCCAGAAGGAGCCGGGTGCCTGCTGCTCTCCAGGGGTCTCTGAAGGCAGGGGAAGGAGATTCGGGCAAGAGTTACCATTAAATTGGGGGGGAACAGGGTGCAGAAGTCTCAGCGGGAGAGCCCGAGCACTGAGCTCACTCGCTCTTGCCTCCCCGGGCTCTTCGAGGGCAACACCCCCACCTCCACGCAACATCCCAGCCCCACTGCCGGGCACGGCTCTCCCACACTCTGCCATCTGACCCTTCACAGCTGGGACGCTTCTCGCACCACCAACCTTCCCGATCGATCGCTCTTGGCAGGATGAGGAAGACGGGCAAGGACAGGAGAAAGTCGGAGGAGAGTGCGGGATGGCGGGGGACAGCGAGGATTTCTGCGGCTGCGAACCACCCCCCTCCTCTTTCAGGACCAGCATCTGAGTCTCCCACAGAAACCTTCCCCGCCCTGCTCTTCACGGTCCGGGTGAGCTCTGAGCCTCACCCCAGGCTGCCCAATGGGATTGGTCTCCTCGAGGGGCAGACGGGCGAGGATTTGACCCTGGGGTCCCCAGGGGCATCTGCTTCGGCTGCTCCTGGATGCAGCCTGACAAGCTCACTCTTTCCTTCATTGGGTGAACTTCCCAGGGTCTTATTCTTGTTTCTACCTTAGACAGCAGTGCTCTGTGACATTTATAACCAAGGCCCGAAACAGACAGAGGAGGGAGAGGCGAGGCGAACTGGAGATGGGTCAGTGAGAGAGGGCTGACCCGTGGGACGCGCGGATACTGGACAGATAAGGCACACCAAGGAGTGGGCGGGGAGGGGAAGGCGAGCGATGGAAGACAACTCTGGGGAGCAGGGGTGCGGTGCGATGGGAAAGGAACCGGGGACGGAAAGGAGGGATGAAACGGGAATGTTTGCCCCCCTCTGGACCCCCTGGAGGCTGAGGGGGTCGGGAAGATCCTACAGGTCTTTTTGCCACCTGACCTTCTCTGGCCCTGAGTCCCTGGCAAAGCTCTGGAGGTGAAGAGCCACGCTGGCCGCAGGGGAAGGCCAGGTTCTGGGTGGGGGGAATGGGTTAACCAGCTGGCTTCACCTTTCTTCGGGGAAATGAACTCCTTTGACTGCAGCTCCAGCTTTTTGGACTCAGCTGCCTTCTTGTCTTCCTCTTGGGGGCTGTCCCCGGAGCAGAGACTGTGGAAACAGAAGCTCTATCAGCCCAAGCCAAGGACTGGGAGCTGAGCCTGACGTGCCTGCGGGCTGCGGGCTGCGGGGAATGGAAACGGTCCCTCTCACTGCACACCGGGATCACCTTTTCACAGCCCCGGCGCCCGCGTCCAGGCCCAGAGCAGCTGAGTCAGAAGGTCGGGGCGTGGAAGGCAGGCTCCCGCTATCTTTTTTAGAAACATCTCCAGGTAATCCCAGCAATTCTAATCTGCAGCCACACACGGGAGTGAGGAAAGGGCGGGAAGGGTGGAACAGGCGTGGGTTCGAATCCCAGCCCTGCCTCTTCCTGGCTGCGGCAACACAGCTCAGACCTAACTCTTCCGAGCCTCACTGTTCTCGTCTGGAGGATGGAGACGCGGATGTGCATCCGAGGACTACCGGGAGACGAGGCCAGAGAGCACGCCCGGCCGCCAGGGAGGGAGGAGCTGCCAGCAAACGTCCCCGCCGCCGCTGCCCGCACCGCACGGACGCAGAGATGGTCCCGTTTCTTCACCTGCTCTCTTCTCTACTCCTTGCAAAGGAACTTGGCGGCTCTGTTTTCCCAACCCCTGAATCTGGGCTGGCCTCGTGAGCGGCTTCAACCAAGACAACCCATCACAAGGCGTCCCTGGGGGCTCAGCGGTGGAGAATCCGCCTGCCAATGCAGGAGCCACGGGTTCGACCCCTGATCCGGGAGGATCCCGCATGCCGCGGAGCAACTAAGCCCGGGCGCCAGGGCGATCAGCCTGTGCGCTGCAGAGCCTGGGGCTCTGAGCTCTGGGGCGGCAGTTACTGAAGCCTGCGCGCCCGAGACCCTGTGCTCCCCAACAACAGAAGCCCCAGCAGCGAGAAGCCCGCTCGCCACAACCTGAGAAGAGCCCGTGCAGCAAAGACCCAGCACAGCCAGAAACAAACAATAATGCATAAAATTATTAAAAAATAAATATATAGTGTGCCAATTCCAGCCTTAAACCAGAAGAAACCTTGGGTGTTTCTGCACGCTCTCTTGGAACCCTGAAACCGTTAAGTGAAGAAGCACAAGCTAGCCTGCTGGAGGATGTGAGCCACGTGACCCAGATATCCTCGCCATCCCAGACAAGCAGACAAATCCCATGTGAGTA
Organism: Cervus canadensis; assembly: GCF_019320065.1. Lineage (NCBI taxonomy): Eukaryota > Metazoa > Chordata > Mammalia > Artiodactyla > Cervidae > Cervus > Cervus canadensis. The sequence continues at coordinate 75,058,628 of NC_057396.1, forward strand.
AGGCCATCCTAGGCCAGCCGGCCCCCCGCTAGCCCTCCAGACTATCACAGGCATGAGAAGTCCTGTCAAGAGCATTCAAGTAGCTCTCTGATCAGTAGAACTAGCCAGCTACCCCTAGACTTGGGGAGATAATAAACACCTAACATTCTTAAGTTTTGGGACCGGTCGTTATGCAGCAGTAGCTAACCGATACATCCGTGGTCTAGTCCTCTTCTCCAGAGACTGGTTTCCTCTGCCCTACTGTAACCATGTCCATCCCAAACCCTCTTCCCACGCCAGGTCAGAGGAGGGGCTCTGGCCACACCGCCCCCAGCTCACAAGTCCTTACCCGTAGCGGTAGTCGGCGGGCAGCGGGTAGGGGATGTGCCCCCGGGGCATCAGGAGGAGAGTGCGCCCGACGTGCCAGACACTGCAGACAGAGATGAAGATGAAGGAGGCCTTGATGGTGATGCCCTGTTCATAAAGGAGCTGCAGAGAAGGGGGGACAGGTCAGCGCAACAGTCACGTTCACACCAGCATCACTCACGACGTGCAAAAGCTGGGCATAAACCAACGTCCCTTCCTGGGTGCATGGATAGGAAGCTGTGGCGCCCACGCACAGCAGAACAGTAGTCAGTCTTGAGAGGAAGGAAATTCTGACACCGGCTAAAACAAACTTTGAGCTTTGAGGACATGATGCTAAATGAAATAACACAGTCACAGAAAGAAAAAAAAAAAAAAATAGTATGTGATTCTACTTAGGAGGTACCTGCAGTAGCCAAGATCACAGAAGTAGAAATTGTAACGGTGGTTGTCAGGGTCTAGGGGGAGGCAGATGGTGGGTGGGGAGTTACTGCCTAACAGGCAGTCTCAGTTTCACAGGGTTAAGAAGAGTCCCAGAGATGGGTGCTGGTGATGGTTGTACAACAACATGAATGAACTCAATGCTACTGAACTGCACACTTAGACACGGTGAAGGTGGCGAAGTTTATGTTGTCATAACCTGCGCATTTTATCATACAAAAAGTCCAGGTAAGAATCCAGGGCTGAAACTTATTTCTAAAAACGAGTCTCGGTCCAGGCTCTCTCCTTCTACGCTGGAAGCTGATTATGGATGCCTGGCGCCCACCCCAAGGCCCGCCCAGCAGCAGGGGCGATAAACACGGGCTACTGCCACCCTCTACCTTGATGATGAGGAAGACCGCCGAGGAGGAGTCAAACGCTCCATTGTACATGGTGATGATGGTCGAGCGGTGTTTGCCAAACAGGTTCCCGATCTGGAGAACACAGGACCAGCCCGAGTCACTTACTCACCCGTGAAACACATCCCGTATACCCAGCAAGCATCAGGCCCTCGTACGCAGACGCTCCTCCGCCCCAGGAGCTGCCACTCCAGCTGGGGCCCCCCCATCAGAGGCCGCCAAAGCAGTGGGGGGCTTGTGCCTCCGCCCACCCGCCCCAAGGTCCCGCCCGTGCCCTCGGCTGCCTCGCACCTGCAGGTTGGTGATCAGGAACAGGATGCCCCCCACGGCGAGCATGGGCATGGCCAGGAAGAGCAGCACAGCTGAGTCTGCAAGGATCCGAGACGGAGGGGGGGTGACGCCACCCAGCGACCCGAACACGGAGCCCCGCACTCTGGGGCTCCCCCCGCTCCCTACAAGTCTGTGCTCAGGGCCCCGATTCCCCAGCACCCTCCAAGGGTCTCAGGGGACCGTCAAGGCTCCCTCACATGCTCCTGCAAAGGGACCCTCCTCCCCATCAAAGGTGACCCTTGGTCGATGGCAGGCTGGATGTCTACAGAGAGAGGCAGGACTCGACCCGCTGCCCGCTTCCTTCACTAAATCACGCAATCCCTTTCATCTTGACACAGCAGGGCCGGGGAGCCTGGGCTGGGCCCACACACCCACTCACTGCACTGAGCTGGATTCTGAATCGCGACTGTCATCTCATCTGATAAATGGGAACACCAGTCCCTGCTCGTCTGCCTCCCTGAGGCACTGTGAGATCTGAGTGAGAGAGTGCCCGTGAACTGCGTTCCCTCTGTTCATCAGACTTGGAGCATTTCCTTTGTGGTGGGTGTTGTGCCTGGCGTTAGAAGTGCAGGGCGAAGAAAAAGAATTTTTTGCCCTTGAAAAGACCAACATGCAAAAAAAAAAAAAAAAAAAAATCATTCCAATCGCTCTGCCAAATGTTGGACAAGAAGACCAGACTAAGAACAACTAAGCACCAAGGGCTGGAGTTGGTGCTCAGTTGCGGACGACTCTTTGCAGCCCCACGGACTGTAGCCCGCCAGGCTCCTCTGTCCATGGGATTCTCCAGGTAAGAATACTGGAGTGGGTTGGCATTTTCTTCTCCAGGGGATCTTCCCGACCCAGGGATCAAACCCAGATCTCCTGCATTGCACGGAGATGCTTACAGTCTGAGCTACTAGGGAAGCCCTAACTGTAAAAATAAGTACAATGAAAACAGTGTTAATAAATTGTAACTGAATGCAGTTGCACTTAGAATGTTCAAAGCCTGATTTCTGCTCTTGCCAGTGTTAAAATTACCCCAACCCTATGCGATTTCCCGAGTGAAATCAGAGGCCTGAATGAGAAATAAAAGAGTAACATTCCCACCAGGTGATTCAACCTTAACAAAGCATATGTGTGCTTCCTAATAATATTCTCCAAAGTAACTACTATTCTAGTAACTACTGCTCCCTACCTCGAGACACACTGTGAACTTGCTCATTTCAAAGCGTTCACACTCCTTACCATTCAATTTCTGTCTCTAGAAAAGGTGCCTCCCCAAATGCCCTGAAGGTTGGCTGAGATTCCTTTCAAAAATAGCATCACTGTGGTCTCCACACTTTTTCCAAAACCAAAAAGCCCCATTTTCTGGGGGAAGGGCAAATTGTGGCTCCAGTGATTCACAGATGGGAGTCGAACATAGCCAGCCATTACGTCCACACTCGGCCACTTGAAAGTCACGTTCAGGCTTTCAGGGACGAAGCTGAGCTGATGAGCAGAGTGGGTTTTAAATAACCGGCTTGAGGATCCAGGCTGCCTCCCGAGGTCTGCTCAGACAGAACCCTCCGTCGGCCGTGTTCACGGAACACCAGCGGAGACCACCTGCGTCGGGCCAGTGCCACTCACAGCAGATCCAGCTGCTCTTACCTCCTAAGCCCAAACCTGAGCCCCGCAACCTGACTCCGGGGAGAAGACCGGAAGGCAGCCGTCGGCCTCTATAATGAGACGCTGCGAGCAAAGAGCAAAGCCGGGGCCCCAGCTCCACTTCGCACTAACATGCGCTGTGGCCCTTGCTGAGTCTTTGCAAGGGGGTCTCTGACCTCGGCTTTCTCCTCTACACATTCCCCACTTTATTCCCCATGACGAGAGTGGGGAATAAACCAGACTGGGCATTGAACGGTGGCTCAGACGGCAAAGAATCTGCCTGCAATGTGGAAGACCTGGGTTTGACCCCTGTGTTGGGAAGATCCCCTGGAGGAAGGGAAAGGCTACCCACTCCAGTGTTCTTGCCTGGAGAATCCCCACAGACAGAGGAGCCTGGCCAGCTCAAGTCCGTGGGGTCGCAAAGAGTCAGAGACGAATGAGCGACTAAGCATAGCACAGCACCCAGACCAGTAAAATTTGAAGAGGAAACTTTTTTGGCTACCGTAGAGTTGTTGGTTTGCACCCTGCTAAGTCAGGATATTTTCAACGATAACCGTTTATGTTTTCATTTCTTTTCTTTCTGCTTATTTTGGCCATGCTGCACAGCTTGTGAAATCTTCGTCCTCTGACCAAGGATCACAAATCCAAGCAGAAGTGCACACTGGACTGCGAGGGAATTCCCTATTATTTCATTTTTAAAAAAGAGAGGACATTCTCAGACATAACAGAAGGATGCAATCTCTAGAATCAACTCTTTCTCTCTGAAGCAACTTCTCCCCTGCCCTTATTTTTCACATTTCTCACTAAGCTGTTTTGAGAGACCAGCAACAACTCCCTCAAGGGCCCTTTCCAGCTCAGAGCCTGTGTATCTGAGTCCTTGTGGGGTCAGTGTCCCCCCAGGCCCCTTCTGCCCCTGCCCCATCCAGCAGGTGCCTGAGGTCACGACCCTCCCGACAGCACTCACCTGCAGAGGTGAAGGCTATGGTGAGCGTGGCGCTGGTGTAGAGAAATCTGGAACACAGAAGGGGAGACGGAGAATGTTGTCACAAAGAGAGAAACCTGGGGGGCTCCCCTTGTGACCCGGTGACTTGGACTCGGACCTCCCAACGCAGGGGCCTGGGTTCAACTCCTGGCCAGGGAACGAGACCCCACATACTGCAACTAAGGCCCAACGCAGCCAAACAAACATTTCTTTAGAAGACAGAGAAGCCTGGAGGGTGGATCCAAGGTCCTCCAGCCTAAACGTCCCAACCAGCCAAGCCCTTAAAGACGTTTGTGCCTGGTCTACAAAACCTGGAGTTCAAACGCCTCTTGCTGTGTGACCTTGGGCAAGGCACCTCACTCTCTTAGAAGCTTTTTTCTATCAAGGAAATGACTGGACTGATCTAGACCCCAAGCTTAAAGTTCTAGGATGCTATAGATTTCACGACCAAGATCCCAAGGTTACTGGGGCCTCTTAGACGTGTTTGGGGATCTTGTTAGGCAGGGGGCAATAAAAACAGGGCTTACGTGTGAAGTTCTGATTTATGACAAGAACTACATATTTGGTCCTTGTTCCCAGGTCTTGACACAGGGCTTCTAATAATCTTATAAGCTTTTGCATAGAAGACACTATGAGCATCTTTTGTTCTCCTGTTCTGATGAGATAACTGTGGATGCGCTCTGGAAAAGCCACAATGAGATGCTTGGAATTTCCACCCCTGTGTCCACTTCTCTACAGAGACGGAAGAGGGCTGGAAATGGAGGAGTTTGCAGAGCTCCCAGGTTGGCAAACACCTCCACAGAACAGGAGGATGCTGCACCCCAAGCCCACAGGGACGCAGGAGTTCCTGGGCTTGGAACCACTGCCCACCTGGCCCTGTGTCTCTTCATGTGGCTGTTTACCTGTATCCTTTATCCTACCCTTTTAGGAACTGGTCAAGGTGTCTCCCTGCGTTCAGCAAGCCCTTTAGCAAAGAACTGAATCCAAGGAGGAGGTCAGGGGCATCTCAAGAGTTGCAGCTGACTCAGACAGATGTTGTGGGGAACCTGGGGACCTACCATTGCAACTGGCATCTTAGGGGGGTGGGGAGGGTCTGGTGGGACTGAGCCCTTAACCTGTGGGGTCTGCTGCAGAGCCTCCAGAGAGACTGTCAGGACTGAGTTAAGTTATAAGACCCCCGAGGGCTTCCCTGATGGCTCAGCAGATAAAGAATCCACTTGCAATGCAGGAGACAGAAGAGACGCAGGTTCGATCCCTGGGTGGGGAAGATCCCCTGGAGGAGGGCACGGCAACCCACCCCAGTATCCTTGCCTGGGAAATCCCATGGACGGAGGAGCCTGGCGGGCTCCAGTCCATGGGGGTCACGGTGAGTCGGACACGACCGAGCACTTGGCACACACACCTAAGACACCCAGCTGATGCCAGAGAGTGGCTTGCCACTTCACTTCTGACACATCTGTTGACCAGAAGTATCTCAGAAGTGACATGTTCTGTGTAAAAGTGGAGGAGAAAACACAGGTGGGAAGACTGGGCTTTGCTTCACACACTCAAGGCTGGAGAAGAGGGAAAGGGCAACAGCAGGACAGGAAAGAGGAGACAGGAAACGAGCCCAGGAACAGCGGAGACAGTTGCCCAAGGGCCCAGAGAGCCAAGGACCCACCGCGCCTTCGGCTACGGCCTGGCCCAGCCGCCCTCCAGCCTCTCCGACAGCTGAACGGGGAGACGCCCGCGCTACGTCCTAATCACATCCTGCAGGCCGCCGCTTATCACAGAAGCCTGCCAGCTCGGCAGCACCCCTGGGAGCCAGCGCGGCCTTCCTCCTCCTCCTCCTCCTCGACTACTCGGCCTGGGCACCCCCGTCAGAGGGAACCTGGAGTCCCCGCCGCCGAAGACACCCCGGGGCGCCGTCCTGCCTAACTTCTGGGAAGTGACGGGGTGATGGGGGAGGCCAGGAAGTGGGTGGTGAGGAGCCACTTGGGTGTGATGAAGACACGGGGTCCCCTGCACCAAGGCAGAGAGACAGTTCCGTTTTTCTCTGTGGCCACGCCACTCGGCGTGCGGGATCTGGGGTTCCCCGCCCAGGGATCGAACCTGCGCCCCTGCAGTGGGAGCTCCTAGTCTTACGGGTGTCAGCGGCAGTTCTAGGCTTTGCTGATTTCACAAGCCCTGCCCCAGGCCAGCCCCTGCTACGGGAAGCAGGCCTGGCCGCCTGCCCATTTCAGTACGACCGATGGCCCAGTTTCACATGCAACAGAGGAAGGAGGAGAGGAAAGGGAAGCAGGGAATCAGGGAACAGGGAAGGTCGAGACAGGGTGCCCACACCCGGGCATGTTCCTGGCAGCGCTGCTGGGAAAAAGGCGCCCAGCTGCCTGGCCCGGGGCTCCCGGCAAAGAACGCCGCTGCCCAAAGTCCTCTTGCCCGGCCCTGCCCCGGGGCCCCTGGGACCTACATGGCAATGAGGCGGGCCACAGTGGTCTGGAAACGGTCGAAGATGTAGCCCGTGGGGAAGGTCATGAAGTTGTTCATGAAAGAGGCCAGGGTGAAGATGAGTGAGAACTGCTCGTCCCGGGCCCTGCAGTCTGAAGGAGAGACGGGCACATCTCAGGAGTCCAGGGTGGACGGGCCAACCCCCCACCCGTCCCAGCCTTCCTGCCAAGCGGGCACCCGGCCTGGCCCCAGTCCAGGGCAGCCTCTTCCATCTCGGACAGCCTGCCGGGGGGGCAGGGAAGTTACCCCTCGGACGAACTGAGCCGTGACAGCCGCTAATCACGCCTTGGAAGCGGGCACCTCCCTCCCCAGGCACCTCGTAGGTCCAGGTTGAGGGTGGGGCAGGCTGACGCCCCCTTTTTCTCACCACAGAAAGCCTGGCGGGGGGGGGGGGGGCAGAGCTGGAGTCTGAGTACGGACTCAGAGAAGGTCCTGCTTCCTTACCATCCAGTCCGGTGGCATTGCCCAGCGGCCCGGCATCCGGTTCACACAGCTCCTCAAAGTAATGCTGCTCTTTGAAGACGAACACCAGGGACGTCCAGCCAAAGAGGACGCCCGCGAAGCCGAGGCACTCCAGGAGGCCTGTCACCAGGGTGGCCACACGGAAGGGCAGGCTGCGGCCCTGCATGGCGCCAGGGGCAGCCGAAGCCGCGATCCCACCGCTGGCCTCCGGGCTGACCCCGCCTGGCTTCTGAGCCCTTGGAAAACTCCTAGGGTCCCGCTGGCTCTCTGCTTTCTGGCTGTTTCAGGCTTGAGCAACAGTCATCCACTGGGCTTCTCTGGCTCCTGTGAAGTCAGGCGGAGGCTGCTTGGTCCACAGGGCACTGTTGGGCAAGGCAGGGCGGACCAGAGGCCAACTAGCAGAGCCAGTTACAAAAGCTCCTCCATCACACAGCTGGCAACAGCTGGGGAGGCTGGAGCTGAGCCCCAGTTTCAGAGCCGCGGCCGCTGAGGAACAGTAGCAGTTCTGGGCCAGGCACAGAGGCTGGGGGCCCCGCACGAGTCCTCACTGAGCCTGCCGGTACCTTGGTTAAGTGGATGTCTTCCTAATTCCAATTCACTGACATAAGCAGGGAATTTTGTCAGCGTCCCCAGGTCACGTGGGCTGATGCGTCACGCCGCCGGCAAGGAAATGGCAAAAACATCCCCCCAAGCCCCCTCTCTCCCAGATCCCCCGCGATCCAAGGCTGGGACCCCCAATACCTCCACCCCAAACCCCGCGCCCCTCTTCCCATCACCATCCGCCGGGAAAGCACCCGGGAGCCGCTCCCCACCCCCATCTCGCTGCCCGCGGCCTGCGGCCCCTGGCACGTGGTCAGCCGCCAGGCGGACTGGGGCCCCCAGGCGTTTGCGCAGCGCCGGAGCGCGCCGCCCCACCGGCCCCGCGCCTCCGGCGCCGGCCCCGCGTCCCCGCGCCCGCGGCTCCGGCCCCGCGTCCTAGCGACCCCGTGCCCCTGGGCCCTGGCCCCGCGCCCTACCGGCCTGCCGGCTCGCTGAGCTCCCCTGGCGGCCCGCCGCGCGCCCTTCCCGATTTGCTGTCGCACCGCCCCTCCCAGCCCGTCTCCCGCTCTGGTCGCGCGCGCGGAAACCCGGGGCGGGGCGGCGGGCAGAGCCGCCGCGGGCCCCGCGCTCTCCACAACTTGCTTCTGCCCGACCCTCGCAGTCTCGCGCCTCTTTGACCACGCCCGGGGGCCTTCCCTTCCTGCCCGCGTCTGACCCCTGCGGCGTTGTTTTCCTTTCGGATCCTCTTCCCCGCTCCCAGCTGCCATGACCGACACAGTTTTAATGCTGTTGCGCGCACGGGCGGCACCGCCGCCCCCCGCCCCACGGAAAAAAAAATCACAAACTCACAGCACACAAAGGGCTTGCCCGCAGACAGACGGACGGGGACACACACAACTGCTTCCTTGAGCCCCACCTGGACCAAGTGGGCGGGCACGGGTCACAACTCTTCGCATTTGCCCACCAGCTCAATCCTTTCTCCTGGGTTTATGCCCCTCGCGCCGTCAGCAAATCCCAGGAGAGTCAGAGAACCAAAAACAAGAACTAGAAAATGCAGACCAAAAACAAAAGTGCCTGTGTGTCAGTTATTTCAGGAACTGTTGCCTCCCATTGCAGGGCGTGCCTGCCTGCTCAGCTCAGTCGCACAGTCTCGTCTGACTCTTTGCGACCCCGTGGACCGCGGCCCGCCGGGCCTCCCTGTCCGTCACCAACTCCCGGACCTTGCTCAAACTCGTCCATCCATTCCGTGACGCCATCCAACCACCTCATCCTCGGTCATCCCCTTCTCCTCCTGCCTTCAATCTTTCCCAGCATCAGGGTCTTTTCCAAGGAGTCAGTTCTTTGCATCAGGTGGCCAAAGTATTAGAGTTTCAGCATCAGTCCTTCCAATGAATATTCAGGACTAATTTCCATTAGCATAATTCTTTGGTGCTCAGCTTTCTTTATAGTCCAACTCTCACATCCATACTTGACTGGAAAAACCATAGCCTTGACTAGACGGAAAGATAGCTGAAGCAGAAGATATTAAGAAGTGGCAAGAATACACTGAAGAACTATACGAAAAAGATCTTCATGACCCAGATAATCACGATGGTATGATCACTCACCTAGAGCCAGACATCCTGGGATTCGAACTCAAGTGGGCCTTAGGAAGCATCACTATGAACAAAGCTAGTGGAGGTGATGGAATTCCACTTGAGCTTTTTCAGATCCTAAAAGATGATGCTGTGAAAGTGCTGCACTCAATATGCCAGCAAATTTGGAAAACTCAGCAGTGGCCATTGGACTGAAAAAGCTCAGTTTTCATTCCAATCCCAAAGAAAGGCAATCCCAAAGAATGCTCAAACTACCGCACAGTTGCACTCATCTCACACTCTAGTAGAGTAATGCTCAAAATTCTCCAAGCCACGCTTCAATAGTATGTGAACTGTGAACTTCCAGAAGTTCAAGCTGGATTTAGAAAAGGCAGAGGAATCAGCGATCAAATTGCCAACATCCACTATTCATCGAATATTCATCAAATCCATCCAATATTCATCGAAAATCCAAGAGCGTTCCAGAAAAAAACATCTACTTCTGCTTTATTTACTACGCCAAAGACTTTAACTGTGTGGATCACAACAAACTGTGGAAAATGCTTCAAGAGATGGGAATACCAGACCACCTGACCTGCCTCTTGAGAAATCTGTATGAGGGTCAGGAAGCAACAGTTAGAACTGGACATGGAACAGCAGACTGGTTCCAAATTGGGAAAGGAGTACATCAAGGCTGTATATTGTCACCCTGTTTATTTAGCTGATATGCAGAGTACATCATGAGAAATGCTGGACTGGATGAAGCACAAGCTAGAATCAAGACTGCTGGGAGAAATATCAATAACCTCAGATATGCAGATGACACCACCCTTATGGCAGAAAGTGAAGAGGAACTAAAGAGCCTCTTGATGAAAGTGAAAGAGGAGAGTGAAAAAGTTGGCTTAAAGCTCAACATTCAGAAAACTAAGATCATGGCATCTGGTCCAATTACTTCATGCCAAATAGATGGGGAAACAGTGGAAACAGTGAGAGGTTTGATTTTCTTAAGCTCCAAAATCACTGCAGATGGTGACTGCAGCCATGAAATTAAAAGATGCAAAAAATAAATAAATAAATAAAAGATGCTTGCTCCTTGGAAGAAAAGTTATGACCAACCTAGACAGCATATTAAAAAGCAGAGACATTACTTTGCCAACAAAGGTCTGTCTAGTTAAGGCTATGGTTTTTCCACAAGTCTTGTTTGGATGTGAGAGTTGGACTATATAGAAGGCTGAGCGCCAAAGAATTGATGCTTTTGAACTGTGGTGTTGGAGAAGACTCTTGAGAGTCCCTTGGACTGCAAGGAGATCAAACCAGTGCATCCTAAAGGATATCAGTCCTGAATATTCACTGAAAGGACTGATGCTGCAGTTGAAACTCCAATACTTTGGCCAGTACTGATTCAAAGAACCGACTCACTGGAAGAGACCCTGATGCTGGGAAAGATTGAGGGCAGGAGGAGAAGGGGACGACAGAGGATGAGGTGGTTGGATGGCATCACAGACTCAATGGACATGAGTTTGAGTAAACTCCGGGAGTTGGTGATGGACAGGGAGGCCTGGCGTGCTGCGGTCCATGGGGTCACAAAGAGTTGGACACGACTGAGCGACTGAACTGACTGACTAGGCAGACCTTTGTTCACAAAGTAATGTCTCTGCTTTTATTAATATGCTGTCTAAAAAAAAAAAAAAAAAAAATATGCTGTCTAATGTGCTCAGTCATGTCCGATTCTTTTCCACCCTATGGACTGTAGCCCACTAGGCACCCCTTTCCCCTTCCCAATCTATTGGGCTGTAGATTCTCCAGGCAAGAATGCTGGAGTGTGTTGTCATTTCCTTCCAGCACCTGCAGCCAACCAGATGATGCTCTCGGAGGGGATTCAGAATGGAGGAAAGCAGGATACTGGCCCTAGACAGTTAGCATCTTATCTAGGAATAACTGCAAGAAGTGGAGATCCTAGATTGGTCCCCTGCTTGTCTGCTTTTGTGACTGGCAGTTATCTTTGCATGTGCGACAATATGGAGTGGGTTTTCTTTTTGGGAGGTGGGGAGGGTCGGGGGTTTGTGTGTGTGTTGTTTTTCTCCAGGAAAATCTCCTAGATATCTTGGCTCCTCTGTTCGCTCTTTGGAACAGTTCCTCGGAGCTCTCTGAGAGGCTGTGTCTCAGGATGTCTCCTCAGGACAATCCCTGAATGAAACATAACTTGCAACTTTCAGTTTGTGGTTTTTTTTAAATTTTCGGTGGGCAGCACCTTTTCAGAGACCACCGCCTGGAGTGGTACCCAGGACCCCTTTGATTACTTCCTGCCTCGCCCCCAGCCCAGGTTCTGAAAGAGTCAACCCACCAGACCTTGCTGATTAAGTATTCATTCACTGCTCCATTTTTTATTAATCAAAGACGTATAGAATTGCCCGCCGGAGCTTGTGATCAGCAGGAGAGAGCCGGCTCACCCAGCTGCCCTGCTCCCATGCCTGCCCAGAGCAAGTGAGCTGTTGGCTTCCACGGTGACTGGTTCCTGTTCCCCGTGGAGAAAGCTGGATTGGGGGGACAGCTTCTTGCATATTCAAGGCAATGTACAAACCCCCACGCCCAGTCTCTTGGGCGCCTCCTGGGGCTCAGGGACCCAAGCTATTCCAAGCCCACGCTTGCTTTTAATGAGGAAAAATTAAGAGATTAGGAGGACAGTGGAAAGTCAGAAGCAGGGACTATTTTCAGGTCGCCGCCAAAACACCAAGGATAAAGCGTAAGCAGCCAGGCACGGGGCGGTGGTGGCTCTGATCCTGAACCCGGGTGCTCGCGAGTTACAGGAGCTACAGAGCCCAAGCCAGCCCTTTGGGGATTCCCAGGTGGTCCTCATCCCGCCTGTCAATGCAGGAGACAGAAGAGACACTGGTTCTGTCCTTAGGTCAGGAAGATCCCCTGGAGGAGGGCATGGCAACCCACTCCAGTATCCTTGCCTGGAGAATCCCGTGGACAGAGGAGCCTGGCGGGCTACAGTCCACGGGTCACAAAGAGTCAGACTCGACTGAAGCAGCTTAGCACACCTGCCAGCCAGCCCTTCGGAAGCCCCACCTGTAAGATGGAGCCAGGCGGTAGCCGGACTGTCCACCACAGGACAGGGGTCTGCAGGCCTGCAGAAGCAGCCTTGGGAGGGGACTTCAGAGGAACTTGCCTTGTCTCATCATTCTTAACACTCCCAGGTTCACACTGGCACGTGGGGCGTTGGTCGCCTCGCCTCACTGACTCAGTGGACATGAGTTCGAACAGACTCCCCTCCAGAGACAGCGGGGGACAGGGAGGCCTGGCGCGCTGCAGTCCGTGGTTGCAAAGAGTCGGACATGACTCTGCGACGGGACAACACCACCACAGCGGGACACTGAAGAAAACAAGTCTTTTCTAAAAAAAGAAATAATAATCGACGGGCAGAAAGCAAAGAAAGAAAATATAGCAGCTCAGGATAACCAGGACCTAAGATGCAAGATTTTCCATTTGACGGCAAGGTGCAAAGACACGGAAATTAATTCAAGCCCTTGCCCCCGCTCTGGCGTGCGTGTGGGTCTCCGGAGGACCTGAGGGATCAGTGAGTGTGGAAGCAGCGAGGGAGGGAACACAGGGTCAGTGCAGAGACAGGGAGTTTTTAGGACGTAAATCCAGGCCCGGAGCTGGGAGCGGACAGGCCTTCAGGGCTCTGTCTGCTTGCCCAGTGCCCTCTGCTCTCAGTGACCCCCCCCCACCCACAGCTCTGTCTGCAGAAGGCACCCCTCTGGCCATGTGACTGTCTTGCTGACCCTATTGGGACCGAATAATAGGGTATTCTTTGACCCATTCCCATTTTATGTGGTTCAAGTTCCAGAAGCCAGCAGAGGCAGATGCCACTGAGATGAATCTCGAGCCTGACTCCGGTGAGGATTAGCCTGTAACATCAGAGAGCGGGTGCTTACAGTAAGAGCCGATGGTGAGCGCAGAGGTCTTCCTTCCTTCCCTCCTCACTTCCTTCCCCTTCACCCTGCATCTTTTTTTAATGGATCCACAAACGTCTGGGGCGGGGGTGGGGGGCGGTGCTCTAGGGTTTGTGCCCAGTGCTGAGATTCAGAGACAAGAGATTCACTACCTTCCCTCCAGGAGCTCACACTCTAGCTGGGGAGCTGGACAGAGGGGCCCAGGATTTCTGCACGGAGGGGACGGTCTTGCAGGCAGAGGCTGGCTTGGAGCCGGGGCAGAGCTAGAGCATTCAGGAACCAGCTTGAGCAAGGTGGTGGGACGCTTGAGGCTGGAGTGCCTGCCTAAGTATGGCCTTTGGATGTCAGCCCGCATCAATCAATCAGGTCCTATCGATTGCGCCCCTTAATATCTCTCCTCTGCGTCCTCGGCCACTGCCCGCTTCAGACACTCATCGTCTCTCACCCGGACGTTACCTGCTGCCAAACCGTCACCCTCCTGCTGCAAGAGTTAATGTCCGTGGTTCCCATTTGATGACGCTGCTCACCTGTTCAAGGACTTCATGGTGGTTCAGACGGTAAAGCGTCTGCCTACAATGAGGAAGACCTGGGCTCAATCCCTGGGTCAAGAAGATCCCCTAGAGAAGGAAACGGCTACCCACTCCAGTATTCTTGCCTGGAGAATCCCATGGATGGAGGAGCCTGGTGGGCTACAGACCGTGAGGTCACAAAGAGTCGGACACAACTGAGCGACTTCACTTTCACCTGATCAGACCCGCCCCCCAGGCCAGAGAGCCAGTTGACCAGCCAGTGAAGGCCAGTCTGGGCTCTGCGGATACCAGCCGTGGGAACTTATTGCCCTGGGGGTGTAGCACTGGGTCTCTTGCTTCCCACCCAAGTACTGGTGCTGAAGAGACTTTTCCTTCCCCTTATGAGTGTGTCTGGATACTTGGGCTCCACCCAATGGATGTTAAGACAAAGGGGTGGGGAGGCGGGTATGTTTATTAAGTTAGGAATGGTTTGCCAAACAAGGTGATGGGAATGAGTTTCACCAGCCCCCCTGCACCCCCGGCAGGAGCCGTGACTGGCCCTCAGCAGCGTCAGCTCCCAGTCAGCCCCATGTCTACATCGACCTCTCTCCTCCTCCGAATACTCTCGGCCAGGACCAACCCCCACCCCCACCCTAAGGGCACCCTTGGGACAGCATCCACCTGCTCTCTCCTGCCCCTCACTCCCTTCCAGACAGTTACGTGGTCCCATGGTTGAGACCCCACCTTCCCATGCAGGGCGTGCGGACTGAGTCCCCAGTCAGAGAACTAAGTTCCCACACGCTCTGGGTGCAGCCAAGATGTTTTTTGAAAAGACGATCATCTCCAGATATTTTTGTGTGGATAAAGCGTGAACCGTTCCTATAAAGGGTTTTGATTTCTGACATAATGAACACAAACAGAACAGAACGGAAACTTGTAGACTGTTCATAATCTGGGCTTGCTGCAAATCAAACTGATTCTCCTGGCTATGGTCGTGAATGAGGTTTGAAGGCCCTCCTTCAGAAGGCAAAACGTAAATGCACACATGTTCTGTTTCATTTCAATTGGGGAGAAAAATACTAATCATCTTGAGGCAATGAAAAAAAAAAAAGACACTGTTATTGGGCCGATTACTGCTCTTCCTGACCCCTCGGGTTTCCATGTCCTTTTCTATAAAGTTGGAGTCAGGTTGCTGTATAGATTAAAGATGTAAGGAAATCGTCCAGTTAGGACACTAGCTAATTAATAAATAGCAGCTGTCGTTGTTAAGAAAACTTATTTAGTTCCCGAAAAACGGGGAGGAAGTCACAGAGTCATACTTGAGAAGGATGGCAAAGTGCTCCTAACAGCCTAAAGGCTGAGCTCTGCTCCAGAACCTCCGCCCCTGAGATCTGAGCTTTCGCTGCTCCCAGCTGCACCGCCCTGTGACCCACGGTGACCGGCTCACAGCACCGACTGGACTGGTCCAAAGCAGGGGCCGGGTGGACTGAACTCGGAGCTGCGGAAGGAAGTCTGTTGGGGAAGTCTGTTGAACGGGTGGGGAGGGGCGGAGTCTCACCGCTGGACCCTTGAGTGGGTCCCAGGTGTGTTCAAAGCAGCCTGACGGGGGTGGGCAGGCAGCCCAGAGCCCTGCGTGAAGGCGAGGCCCCCCTGCCGCACTGGGAAGACCTTTCTCTTTATCCTAGAGTGAATGTGGAAGGACCCCTCCCCCCAAAGAGGTGTGGAGGAGAGGGGGGGCTCTGGTGGAGGCTGGAGCCCACAGATGTTAAAATCAGCTCAGCCGGTGCCAACGACAGACATGGGAGTCACGGCCCCACCGCACTCAGCCTCCGGAGCCCCCGGCCTACCGCCCACCGCCCTCCACTCACCTCTCACTCGATGCTCATCAAGCCACTGCTGTTGGTACCTCGATCTCCTGCACAGGCTCTGCTGGAACAGAGGGCCCTGGGTGCCCTGTGACTGCTGACTCTCCAGAGCTAAGGACCAGGCTGGGAGATGCTGTCAACACCGAGGCCTCCCCACCCCTGAGGGAAAGAATGACAAGCGTCAGGAGCCTTCTTCGCTGAGCGCTGACCGTCTGTTGGGCATTATTCTAACTGCTCTGAGCTTGTTCTCTCTGAACCTCACGACAATCCTGTGGGGATCGTTGGTGTTATTAGCATCCATTATCTGGGCCAACTGAGGCCCAGAGGGGCCAAGCAAGTCCCGCAGGATCACCCCTGCAGTATGTGGCTGGGCTGGACCATAAACCCTGCTGCTCCAACCAAGACAGATGTTCTTATCCTGTATCCCACCCATCCCCTCTGACAAGGCTCCCGCAAGTGCTGGACAGAGCATGCGCTGGAATGAGGTGGGTGGGTTTCAATTATTAGTAATACGGATGGGGGTGGGTACCCGCTTCGAAAGGCAGCCTTGATTGAAAGGAGAGCAGAGTGTTGCCTCTCCATTCACTCAAAGATCTGTGTCTCCCAGCCTTACTTACCCGGCAACCCGCACCCACCCTCGTGGATTCTGCTGAAAAGAGGAGATGAACCCAGGGGGAAAGACAGGATTCCCAAATGAAAACAGCAGGATTTTTCAGATGCCCAGCTCCGCCAGGATAAAAAGAACAGGGAAGAGCTGGGGCTGATGAAACCACTTTTGTCTTGTGGAAAGGCAAAGGGAAGTGGGAAGAAACACAGGGTCAGTTCTTAGGTAGGTTGATAAGAAGTCCAGGAGGAGTCTCCCCAAGGAGGAGATAAGGGGTCTGGGGTTCTCAAGAAGGAGAAAGGGACAACCGCTTTTTTCTACATGGCTCTGCCTTAGTCAATGTATCTTTATCAATGTATCTAACAATGTATCTTGCTTGAAGACATGTTTCTCCTTAATGGGAACCTTGTGACTAATCTCCTGATCATAAAACTTGTATACTGTGGGAGCGAGTCTGGTAAGATGTTTCTATTGTAAATTCTAGTCTTGTTAATTTGAGATGTACGTTGGGGGAGTGGCTCTGGTAAAAATACAGAAGGCCTTGCTTAGACCAGCGAGGGCACTCTCCACCCCCCTTCCGATGTCTGTGCCAGAAGCTCTCTCTGTCCGTTATTCATTTTGATAAAACTCTGCTACACCAAAGCTCTTGAGTGATCCAGCCTGGTTCCTGGTCCCGGAGCTAAGTCTTCTTCTTTGGAGACCAGGAATCCGACATCGTTCTCCATAAGCTCTCAGAACCAGAGCAGTTTCCATGGTGCTAGAGGGGTGGGGGGTGAGGAGGTACCTGGGAGGGGGGCTTTCACTGCCCAGGAGAGCTCGCGCACGTGGAAACCCTGACCCCCTCCCCCAGCCTGTTCTCCTCTGCCTCTCCTCCGGGCCCCACCAGCATCACGTTTGTGGGGAGATTAGGGAAGCCCTCCCCCCAGGGATCTGCAGACAGAACACAGGGCAGAGAAGCAGGAGGCCCGGGGGCCAGGTCCCGCCCTGGAGAACCGAGCCGGGTCAGCGGGAGCATCTTGTCCTTGGGGAAAGCCCCACCCCCGGTGATGCTGGGATTCTGTGCGGAGGGTGAACGGGCTCAGGCAGCGCCCCCCCACCCCATGCAGTCCTCCCCCTCCCCACAGGGAGGAGGCCAGAAAAGGCCTTGGGCGGTGAGTCGCCCTGGGGCTTTCTGCTTGGAAGTTGAAACGGCCTGACAGTGACTCAGAAACCACGGAAGTTCTCAAGGCCGATGGGTTCTAGTCGATCGTACAGACAGCTCTTCTCGGGCTGCGAAACCGCAGGACAGGCTGTGACCACGCTTCCGGAAGGAGCTATGTACTGCAAAGAGCTTTCTGCCCTCCCGGTCTTAAAGGAAACACAGACTCAACTCGCCGCTTTGAGACAAAATTGCCTCTGGGGATATGGCAGGCCTTCACCTGCCTTTTCCTAGAATTCTCCTCAATGAAAGCATCATTTTGGTTGTTAACAATGGAACACTCCTGACAGCCATTCTGCGAGCCGCCTGTGGGCCCAGCACTGCGCTAAGAGCTATTCACATGTGATATATAATCATTTCATCCTTACAGCTACCCCATAATGTGGCTACTATTGTTGTGCCCACTTTAAAGGTGAAGAACCTGAGGCCTAGATAAAGGAACTTGACCGAGTCATACAGCCAGGAAGGGGACAGAGACAGACTTGCAAGACTCCAGAGCCTGTGTTTCAACCTCTATGCATTATCCCTCTTCCTATGCCAAAGTCCTCCTCCTTCAGGAAGTCTTCCTTGAAGTTCCTCCCCACCCACCCCCCCACACACACAGAAGCCCCCTCTCTGTCCTCTACATTCTCAAAAGGTACATATTCATACCATTCTTTGGACATCTTTCTTATATTACCCTGCTGGTGTTTCAGGAACTTAACTGTTGTTATGGGGTCGGGGGGAGGCAAGGAGTGGGGAATGGCCTAAACTAAACAAACTCAGAAGAGACTGATTGTTAAGCCTGAAATGTAATTCATTAATTTACACTGAGAAATGAGACCATCTAGGAGACGGGAATCCTGAGGTTGGCTGGTCAGCACCATCTCTTCAGGAAGGACAGACTTTTGGGAAAGGAAATCAATACCAGAAGGTTCTCTGTTCAGTCCAAAGTCAGAGCGGAGGGAATTGATGGGATGACACTTAGGTGAAGGCTGATGCATTCCTCGGGACCCTCCTACCTGCCCAGGGGTGAGAATGTCCAAGGCAGGGGGCCATAGAGTGTCCTTTTCTCTGGACGGTGCTGCATTTTTCTGGCTTCTACGAAGATCCTCCCTTTATGGCTGCATGTATCATGGTCATGGCTGGCTTTTTTGTTCGCTTGTTCGCTTATATTAAATTCTGCATATTTGATAGAACTGCAAGGCAGTTCCCGTTGAGACCCACAGGAGAATCATCGATGTGCCGGCAGTACTGTCCTTGGCAGAACCTTCACTTCCAGGTTGTCATTAGTCTCCCACGGCCTTGCAACGGAGAGACAGCGAACAGTGCCAAACACGAAGCCCGGCTACTGGGGTTTAAATCCTGGCGTCAGTTTCCCCATCTCTAAGTTAGGAAATAAGAATGATACCCACCTCTTCATTTGCTGAGAGAGTTGAATGAGTTAATACATATCCAGTGCTGCAATAGTGTCTGCATCTTGTGAGCACTCAATACTTGTTAGCAATGATTAATAATTCATCCCATAGATGAAAAAATTGAAGCCCAGAGAGATAAAAAGTCAACCAATATCATACAGTCAGTAAGTGATGAAGACAGAATTCCAGATCTAACTGGCTTCCTTCAGCTGCCAAGGTCTTTCCCCAAACCAGTTTCTTATGCTTGATCCTTCACGAGAATCCCAAGGAAAGCCTGTTTTAGAAATGCAGATACCCGCCTACCAGGGTGGGGAAAGTTTGAGAGGGTAAAAAGATCATAGAAAAAAGTGGTGGAGATCAAAAACGGGCTGGACCTGGGTCTTCGCTGGTGACTCAGAGGTAAGGAATCCACCTACCAAGTGTTAGTCGCTCAGTCGTGTCTGACTCTTTGCAACCCCATGGGCTGGAGCCCGCCAGCCTCCTCTGTCCATGGAATTCTCCAGGCAAGAATCCTGGAGTGGGTTGCCCTACCCTTCTCCGGAGGAACTTCCCAACCCGGGGATGGAACCCTGGTCTCCTGCATCGCAGGCAGATTCTTTACCGTTTGAGCTATGGGGAAGTCTTCCGCTTACCAATGCAGGAGATAAGGGTTCAATCCCCGATCTGGGAAGATCTCACATGCTGCAGGACGACTAAGCCCACGTGCCACCAGTACTGAGCTTGGGCTCTAGGGCCTGGGAACCGCAACTTCTGAGCCCTGTTGCTCTGGAGACTGTGCTCCACAACAAGACAAGCTGCTTCAATGAGAAACCCGCGCGCAGCAACTAGAGAGGAGCCCCGGATCACCTCGACTAGAGAAAAAGCTCTCATAGCAACAAAAGACCCAGCACAGCCAAACAGAAATAAAATTATAAACAAAAACCAGGCTGGCGCTCATAAGAGAATCACACAAGGACAGACTGAATCCCTGAAACTCATGTCGGTTTTTGCTGCCTCTGTCCCTGATGCTGTGGGCATTTGGCAGGAGCCAACATCGTTCCCCACTGGAGGTAGAGTTCAGCCACGCCCTCCCATCACAAAGTCATCACGACTATCCCTAGATATCTGCCCAACGGAAATGAGCGCAGCTCAGCTCAGTTCAGTCACTCAGTCATGTCCAACTCTTTGCGACCCCATGGACTGCAGCATGCCAGGCCTCCCTGTCCATCACCAACTCCTAGAGCTTGCTGAGACTTATGTCCATCAAGTCGGTGATGCCATCCAGCCAGTGCATATGTTCACAAAAGCCACGGACAGGAGTGCTCCCAGGAGTCTTCTTCAAAATAGCCTGGAAACAGCTCAATTGCCCGCTGGGAAGAAGATGAATAAGCAGTAGTCCTATAGTCATACAGTGAGACACTGCTTTTCAATAGAGAGAACAAACCATGGGCACACATAACATAGATTAATTTCACAGACATGATGTGAGCAGAGAAGCCAGACAAAAGGGTACGTGATGGGAAAGACATCCCTGGTGATGCAGTGGTTAAGACTTTGCCTTCCAAAGCAGGGGGTGAGGACTTGATCCCTAGGGAGGCTAAGATCCCACATGCCTCAAGGCCAAAAAGCCAAAACATAAAACAGAAGCAATGCTGTTCCATTCAGTTCAGTCGCTCAGTCATGTCCAACTCTTTGCAACACCATGGACCGAAGCACGCCAGGCCTCCCTGTCCATCACCAACTCCCAGAGCTTACTCAAACTCATGTCCATTGAGTCTGTGATGCCATCCAGCCATCTCATCCTCTGTCATCCCCTTCTCCTCCTGCCTTCAATATTTCCTAGCATCAGGGTCTTTCCAATGAGTCAGTTCTTCGCATGAGGTGGCCAAAGTATTGGAGTTTCAGCTTCAGCATCAGTCCCTCCAATGAACACCCAGGACTGATCTCCTTTAGGATGAACTGGTTGGATCTCCTTGCAGTCTAAGGGACTCTCAAGAGTCTTCTCCAACACCACAGTTCAAAAGCATCAATTCTTCGGCGCTCAGCTTTCTTTATAGTCCAACTCTCACATCCGTACATGACCACTGGAAAAACCATAGCTTTGACTAGAGGGACCTTTGTTGGCAAAGTACGAATTCAAAAAAATGGTACACATTTTTTTTAAAAAAGCTTTAAAAAAAGAGCATATGATGTATACATCTATTTGTGTGACATTCAAGAACAGACAAAATGAACTCATGGTGAGAAAAGTCAGAGTGGTGGTTGATTACAGCCTGAAGTGGAAAGGTGGGTTAATTGCCTCTAGCAGGAAGAGAGAAGCTTGGGTGCCTGGAGGTTTAATGTCTTGATCTGAGAGGTAGTTCTATAGCTCTGTTTGCATGTAAAATGTTTCTGGTCTATACACTTAGGTTTGTGCTCTTTATCCTATGCATGGTAAACTATCATTTAAAATGACATGCAGACTCCTGCCCCCTCCCTGCCTCCCTGCAGATTTCTGATGCAGTTTAAGGACCACTCTGGGGAAATCTCTGCCCTGAACCTCATTTCTTCTTGAATCTGCTCCCCTTTCTGTAGACTCAGTCATCCTTGAATTCATCCTAAACCCAACTTCTTCAAAGAGAGAATATCCAATTTTAATCCCACATCTCTGGAATTTGAAAAAAAAGCAAATTTCTGTTCAAAAAGACACTCCAAGAGTGGGACTTAATCAGACAAAGCTTCCTAGTAACCGCCTCTGAAGGTGTGTTAACAGTCTCTGAAGTTGAATTGTGCTTGGTTTTAAGATGCCAAGCAGCTTAATAGTTCCCCACTTTCAGGGACCGTTCCTTTGGGAACTGCTAGGAACAGGAGCCTCTCTGTTTTCATTACACTTGCCCACGTCCCAAACTCAGCCGCCCTCTCCTGGTGTGAACAGACCCAGGACGGCTACCTTCCTCTCTGGAAGCTGAGTGCTTTAGGGACCAGAGGCCTTACTCCCCGAGGGGAGCGACATCCTCCCTGGGGAAAGCTCTAGAAAACCCTCAGTCCTGGATGCATCCACACAGTTCAAAACAAGCATCATCTGGGACTTCCCTGGTGGTCCAGTGGTTAAGACTCAGCGCTTTCACTGGAAGGGAAGGGGGCGAGGGTTCGACCCCCGACCGCGGAACTAAGATCCCGCGTGCTGTGTGGCATGGCCAAATAATAATAAATAATACAGTAAAATTCAAAAGTGAACACAGCCCTCCTCCCCGTCATTTAGAGCCTCCTCTGGTGGAGGAGAGGCACCAGTAGGCGCTCCAGTCCCTGTCCAGTCCTCTCTGTACCCCCTCCCCAAGCCTGAGTTTCCATTCTTCAGAGCTGCACAAGGAATGCGGCTTCCCGCCGGCAGAAAGGGAAGAGACAGAACAATCACTGGGGTTTGCACAGTTCTCCACAATTCATCAGCGGCCCCAGCCCCAGCCCCTACTCCCGATCATCTGCCCCACCAGCGAGAAGAGACGCAGCTGAGTGTTTGCGGATGGGTTTAGACTTCCCTGCGGCTCAAACAATAAAGAATCTGCCTGCAATGCAGGAGACCAGGGTTCAATCCCTGGATCGGGAAGATCCCCTAGAGGAGGGCATGGCAACCCACTCCAGTATTCTTGCCTGGAGAATCCCATGGACAGAGAAGCCCCGCGGGGTACAATCCATGGGGTCACAAAGAGTTGGACGCGACGGAGTGACTAACACTGTCCACACGGTCCTTGGTTTCAGAGTCCGCAGTGAGAAGCAGCTAGCTCCCAGAGGTAACACAGAGATGTTATCCGCCTCTCACCAGCCCTCACATAATGGCTCTCTGGGCTCAGCAGAAGTGACGCCAAGAGGTGCCACTGAAAAATTACGTGATTGGGCTCGGACCCCAGCTCCTGCCTGAGGAAGCTGAGAGAAACAGGGGTCGAGTGGCAAGACCCAGCCTGCATTTTGCAGTCGGAAGCCCGAGGCTTCTGGAAGAGCCGACGTCACTAAGCGTTCTCTCTGCAATCTCTCCCCGCCACCGGGTGGTCAGTCAGCCACGGAACCCGCCACGTTCATCTGCAATCTGGAGGAGGGCTCGGCAGCCCACTCCAGTGTTCTTGCCTGGAGAATCCCATGACAGAGGAGCCTGGCGGGCTATGGTTCATGGGGTCGCAAAGAGTTGGACACGACTGAGCAACCGTTACCTTTCAGGAAGAGACAGACAATGAACAATAAACCTAGTAAATGAATAATTTACATAGTGTGTTGGAAGTAATGGAAAAAAAGAAAAGAGTAGAGCACATTGCCCGGCAATGATGCGGCTCTGGGTTTGATCCCACCTGCAAATCTGTCCTGATGCGCCCAAGATAATCCTCGTGGTGTCAGCCTCCTTGCCAGGGACTGATTCAGGAACCCCACCCCAAGCCAGTCAGTATATAATACCTTTCAGGTGACAGCTGTCTCCAGGGAGCTTTGACCCAAGATATCCCAGAGAGAAGGGAAAGACTTTTATCCCGTACGGGGGCGGGGTACAGCCTGCTTTCTCCTCCCAAGGGACAAGGAGACCCGGCTAAGCCAGTGTGGGTTGGATTTTCTGTAAAATACTCTGTTGGATGAGGGGCACCCTTCCCATTCCCACTGTGTTCTGGTTTGACCCTCTCACATCTCAGCATAAACATTTTCCCAAGGTCGTACATAAAGCAGTCTCCCCACTGGCCTGTCCCCTCTGGATACTGTGGTGAACCAGGACGAAAGAGCAGATGAAACCAAGGAGGGTCCTGGAATGCAGGAAAGGGAAACCAGACCCTTATCGTCCTTCCCGCCCCAGGTTGTAACTATTAATGGACTTCAGGTCCTCCTGAGCAGTATAACCTGTCTCCCCTCCTACTCCGTAGGGAGAAGGCACTTGTCTTACTCTGCCCCCGGCTCCATATACCTGCCTCATCCAGTCAGCAAATGACCCGCCAGACCCCTACCCCATCCCTTGTACCCTGGGTGTGAAGATGGACTAAGGACCCCTGTTCAACGTCAGTTCTCCTTTGAGCTGGCCTGCTGTCCTCACAGCGTCTCCTGCTGTAATAAACTTTACTTCCCTCTCATTCTGTCTCATGTCTGGAAATTCTTTTCCAACCCACACCCGGACCGCGACAGGCGCCACCCAGGACCAGCTGCCATCCCCTCAAACCATCCCGTGAAGAATCCATTATCCCCACCTTAGAATAAAGCCCTTAGACTTACAGAAGCCACTGAAATGTGTCTTGACCAAAAACCCACCTCCAAAGCCTCCCAGCTGCTGGCCAGAGAAGAGACAGGAGAAGGTCGTCGACTGAAAGAATAACAGAGGCAGGGCGCCCGGGTCCTGCCTCTGCCGTGAGAGTTACGTGCTGCAGCCTGGAGAGCCACCATTGCTTGGGTGGGTCTTGCCTCAGGCAGGAAATTCTTCTTTTTTTAATTTTAAAATTTAAATTATTAAACAGGTAATACATGCACAGTGTTTTAAAACACAAGCAGCACAAAAGGTTACATAGTAACACCTAAGCCTCCCGGGATCTGGGGCAGGGCTGAGAGGCAGCTGGGATGGGACCATCTCTAGATCTCTAATCCACAAGCCCCTCAAATTAATTTACCCTGAGACTCCACACAGTTTGCTGGCCAGGCGAACCCTGCAGCCAGACCCTTCACTCCCGCTCAACCGGAGTCCTTCCAATACCAAATTGTGGGCAGCTACTCCTACCTGCTTTATTTATGTTCTTCCGGAGGTAGTCTATGTATGTTTCAGTATATGTGTGTGTAGCTGTGTATGCATTTCATCTCACAGGGCTTTGATACAAATGGTAACATACTATTGCACTGTTCTGCACTTTGCTTTGCTACTTTTTGCTTTGATACTGTTCCATATAAGAACATATGCGTGTATATGTATTAAATATATATATAATTATTATTTTTAATGTGCTGGGTCTTTATTGCTCCCTTCTGTCTCAGCAGTTGTGGTGCAGAGGCTGAGTTGCCCCAAGACATGTGGGATCTTCCAGGACCAGGGATCAAACCCAAGTCTTCTGCATTGAGGGGCAGATTCTTAACCTCTGGACCACCAGGGCAGTCACAGAACATACTTCTTGTTGTTGTTTAGTTGCTTAGTTGCTAAGCCCTCCGCTAGGTAGTGTCTGACTCTTTTGCAACCCCACGGACTGTAGCCTGCCAGACTCCTCTGTCCATGGGATTTCCCAGGCAAGGATACCGGAATGGGTTCCCTAGAGAAGTTCTCTAGGGAACTCTTCCCAACGCAAGAATCAAATCCTCATCTCTTGCCCTGGCAGGCAGATTCTTTACCACTGAGCCACCAGGGAAGCCCCTAAGAACTTGCAGACTTTGTTCTTTTTTTCTGATGGATGTACTAAAATTTACGTAAACAATCCCTATTGATGATACTTAGGTTCTGTTTCCTACATCACACACTACCACACACAAGGCTACGTTGACTATGAAGCAACGGATATCTCCGTGTCCATTTCTCGAATAACTGCAGGATAATTTCCTAAGCTTGAATTGCATGAATTTTGGAGTCCAAGAGCATTTTACATTTAATAGCTGTTGTCAAATTCTCCTCCAAAGTGGCTGTGCTCATTAAGAACCCATCCATAATGAATGCGCCCACTTTGGAGGGCACAGAGGAGAGAGCTGTTGGCTGTTTGTTGTGTAACCCTCATCACTAATAAGGCCCAGGACCCGAAGGGAAAAGGGACTTAGGGGTCAAACAGTATTCAACTCGAATCTGGGCTCTGTTACTCGCCCACTGTGTGACCTGAGCAAACGCCTTAAACCCTACCGGGCTTCAGTTTCCTAACAAAGCAGAAATTAAAACATTATATCCATTTTATAAGGTCATTATTAGGAGCCAACAGTAAAGTTTCAGTTAGTCAAGATGAGTAAGTTCTAGAGATGTGCTGTACATTGTGCCTATAGATAATAATTTTGCCTCGTCCCCTTAAAAATATCTGTGAAGAAGGCAGATCTCATGTTAAGTGTCCTTAACACAGTACAACAAAAAGAAGTCTGACCCAGAAAAGGAAAAAAAAAATAAAGAAAGAAAGAAGAAGAGCAGCGATTGAGATCATGTGTATAAAGCTTCTAGTATGTGCCTGGCACACAGTGGGGAGTTTAATAAAGTGTTAGTTGCTCAGTCGTGTCCGACTCCTTGCAACCCCATGGACTGCAGCCCACCAGGCTCCTCTGTCCCTGGGATTCTCCAGACAAGAGTACTAGAGTGGGTTGCCATGCCCTCCTCCAGGGGATCTTCCCAACCCAGGGATCGAACCCCGGTCTCCTGCACTGCAGGCAGAGTCTTTACTCTCTGAGCCACCAGGGAAGCTTAAACAGGAATTAACTATTGTGATGGGCGGCCTTCTGAATCTGTGTCCTCTTTGTCCACTAGTGGCTCGGTCTGCATGTGGCTCAGGCAAGCCCTGGGGATGCACTGAGGCTGGGAGCAGGGAGGGGACTCGGGGCAGGGCTGGGAGGAGCTGGGGAGGGGGATCCCTGGGAGGGGTTCCTGCCTCAGCAATGGCCAAAGCGGAAACAGCGGGAGCTTCAGAAGTAAGACTGGAACGGGAGACTGGGGCCAACTGTGGCAGAAGGTAGTTCTTTTATTTTTCCCCCAAGAAAGGTATACAAGATGATCTTAGGTGATTTTTTTTAATGCTATTAATATTTTTTGTATTATTGTACATTGGAAAATACAACCAATACATTTAACAGATGGTTCCAAGGGAATTCTTGCTTAGAAGAATATCAGAGTAGGCATTCAAATGTTTAAAAATTTAGTTGATTTAAATTTTATTTTTTGGCCAATGCAGCAGGGCATGTGGGTGTCTTTGCTCCTTGGCCAGAGATTGAACCAGCACCCCCTGCACTGGGAACACGGCGTCTCAACCACTGGACCGCCAGGGAAGTCCCCTAAATTTCAAAATTAAGTACATCACAGTACATGATGTATGAGCCACATGCCTGTAGGCTCAGTCAATCCAGTTGTCTGACTCTGTGTGACCCTAGGGACTATAGCCCACCAGGCTCCTCTGTCCATGGGATTCTCCAGCCAAGAACACTGGAGTGGGTTGTCATGCCCTCCTATAGGAGATCTTCCTGACCCAAGGATCGAACCTGCTCCTAAGCAGGAGGGCTCTTTACCACTAGTGCCACCCGGGAAGCTGGTATGAGCCACTGCCGCTGCTAAGTCGCTTCAGTCGTGTCCGACTCTGTGCGACCCCATAGATGGCAGCCCACCAGGCTCTGCCGTCCCTGGGATTCTCCAGGCAAGAACACTGGAGTGGGTTGCCAAGTCCTTCTCCAGTGCATGAAAGGGAAAAGTGAAAGTAAAGTCGCTCAGTCATGTCTGACTCTTTGCAACCCCATGGACTGCAGCCTACCAGGCTCCTCCGTCCATGGGATTCTCCAGGCAAGAGCACTGGAGTGGGGTGCCATCGCCTTCTCCTGTATGAGCCACAGTTATTCCCAAATCATGATGGTGAAACACCAGTGGCTGAAGTTCCTTAAGATGTGACATGCAGAGCCAGTCAATGGGATTGAGCACAAGCTGTGGACTCAGACAGCCCTGGGTGTAAAGAGATGCAGGCGGCCTGACATCACAGGATCTCAGGTCCCTAATCTGTAAAATAAGAATAATACTAGCTTTTATTCATAGGGTTGTCATGAAGATCCAAAGAAATCACATGGATGACTCACTCACTTCACTGCCTGGAATGTAGTAAACAACTAACAAATGTGATCACTATTTTTTAAATTATTTCATTATTAATTAAATTTTTTACATCCATTACTAATATTTAAGTAATCATTAAAGCCAGCGAAGGCTAAGGAGCTCTGGCTTTATTCTATAAGCAATAAAAATGGTTTTGTTTTTATAGTGTTCATTCTGTTATGAAAACACTTCAACAACATTAACAAAGAATGGTTCTTAAACAAAAAGGAAAACCACTCATCACTTCCCCAACCCTAAATAATTTTCAATTTTGCATATTCTCCTCCAGACTTCGTCAACATGAATACTTACTATTCGTGGTTGCAATCACAGTGTTCATGCAAATTGTGTATCCTGCTTTTTCTCAATAAACATGATGTTATGAACAGTTCCCATGCTTCTGCATATTCTTTATAATTATCATTTTTGTGGCAGCATAATGTTGCATTGACTACATTAGGCATGGTTTTCTTAACCATCTCTCTGCCTGGAGAAACTCAGGAGAATAAAGCCCGTGGTGTGCCCGGAGCTTTTTTCTTTTGTTGAATTGTGCTCTTAAAATCAATTCCCAGGGATGAGATTAATGGGTCAAAAGGTAATAATGTTTTCAAGGCTCTTGTTACATTGTGCTAGATTGTTTTCCAGAATTCCCACACACTGCTTCCAGAGATGGAGGAAGACAAACTTCACCCAACCCTGCCAGCACCGGGGGATGGGGGTTGTAAATTCTGCTAATTTAATAAGTATGAAATGCAATCTCCATACTGTTCTCATTTGCATCTCTTTGATCACTAACCAGCTGAACTATTTCCAAGTATTTGTTTACTCTCTGCTTATCCTCTTGGGTGGAGTACTGGTCCACATCCTTCACCTGCTTATCTGTTGGAGGCTTCTCTTATCCATTTGAATGAGCATTTCAGAGCCAATAAATTTAATCATTTGCCAGCCAGACCTGGCCACTGGAGCCTTCTGAGCAGGAAGGGTGCGTGGTCGCAGGACACCTTGGGCAGATTCATTTTGGGACGAGTTGAGGAAAGTGGGCTGGGAGACCGAGACAGCCGTCCGCCGGTGGGCTGCCGGGGCTCGATCCCGGAGCAGGGGCCTGACCGCCACTGCGGGACGGGGACCCACACGAGGGTCTGCGTGCCGCGTCCTGGAGCTCGAGGTTCCCCGCATCGTCCCCCACGACGCCCTTCGTGCTCCCTGGCGAATTCGGGGGCTTCGGCGCCCGGAATGCCCGGGGAAAGGGCCGGTTTGTGCTGTGCAGACGAGAAGAGTGTGTGGTCCGCGGGGGAACTCGCGGTGAGGGCATGCCACGAACACCTCCCTCCCCTGGGGTCTCCAAGGGCTGGGGAGCGGTTGGAGAATTAGGGCAACTGGGAAAGGCGAGGCTGGGGACTCTTCTGTCCACAGCGCGGCCGCCCCGGCTAATGGGGTCTAGGGCAACTCGGCCGACAGCCACCGCCCAGGCAAGGCCTCCCAGTCCTTCCCCACAGCCGCCGCCAGCCCAGGGTTCTCGCCCCCTGCTGGGCCTGAGCCCCGCAGCGCCGGGCGCCACGAGGGCTGACGCGCGCCCTCCGCACCAGCGGCGGCCCGGCAGCCCAGCCACCTCTGCCAGGGGCCTCCTCTGGGCCGAGCTGCGCCGGGCGCACGAAGCAGGCTCGGTCAAGGACGACACGGAGCTCACTCTCGCCGGAAAGGGAGGCTCGCTTCACCGGGAGGCGCGCTCCCGCAGACACATTGGGACAGCCTGCTTTTTCTTTGAATAATTGTGTTCACTTTTTTGGCCGTGCTGGGCCTCCGTCGCTTTTCTGGCGTTGCGCGGGGGGGGGGGGTGGGGGGGGCGGGCTCTCGGCCGCGTGGGCTTCAGTAGTTTCTGCACGCGGCCTCAGGCGTTGCGGCTCCCGGACTCTGAACACCGGCTCAATGCTGGTGGTGCCCAGGCTTAGCTGCCCTGAGGCCCGTGGATCTTCCCAGACCAGGGATCAAACCCGTGTCTCCTTCCTGGCAGGCGGATTCTTTACCACTGAGCCAGCAGGGACGCGCGGGACTCAGCCTTCTAACGAGAGAACTGCAGGGAGCCAACACCCTGGCTGTTGCTGGGGAGTGGCCCGGAGCGTCGTGAAGGAAAGTCAGACTCACACAGACCTGGATTCAGAGCCTGACTCCAGGCTTCTTTGTCATGACACCTCTGATGAAGCCATGTGACCGCTTGGTCCAGCGGCCCTTAATCCTTCTAAACAGAGGTTCTGGTACCATAGGCTGGCAGGGTCCACGCCAGGCAGCCGCTGCCCACGAGGTACCCCCAGCCTCCAACACACCGGTATTGTTCTGTCGTGTTCTTCAAAAGAACCTGACATTGGACGCCAAGTTCAAGTTTAGAATGATCGACTTCTCGGAGGTCTATACAGAAATACAGCCAACTCCTCTTCTTCCCAAACACAGCTCCATCCCAAGCCAGGGGCCTCACCCAGATGCATGGGCATATTCCTCTTACATGTCCAAGCTCCACCCACAGCCCCTCCAAACAGCTGCCTCCTAGCTAACCTACGGGTACACACAGGGGTGTAAAGGTAGATGGGAGAAGCTGCCCACACAGGTACTGGAAGTAGGCTCGGGTCATTTGATCGGGAGATTCCAGGGCTCTGGATACCCAAAGCATGGTCTCAAAGGGGGATCCAGGCAGTTCTCTTGTGGCCCCGCGGTCAGGATTCCAGGCTTTCACTGCTTTGACCTGGGTTCAATCCCTGGTTAGTGAACTGAGTTCCCTAAGTTCACACAACATAGCCAAATAAATAACTAATAAAAAATAAAAGGGGAATGCAGACTCTCTGAGGACACAACTGCTTAGTTTCTGGAACTATTTCCCCCATGGAAGGATGATGGCTGGAGGAGGACCACAGCAAAACACTCTAATGCACGATACCCAGGGCAAGACCCTTCTCGCCCAGATCTAAAAGTAGTAGCACCTCTCCGAGTTTGTATCTCCATCTCTGTAAAGTGGATATCAATAGACTCCCGTTCCATTGAGCTGCTCTGAATCTTAAATGAGCCAGTGCACATAAATTCATGACACGAAGCAAGTAGTTAGTAAAGGCCAGTTATCAGCACAAATGATGGAGATGAACAGAGACCCTAGAAACCAAGCGGGGGAGAAGGCGTCCTCTGACACCCTCGCCCTTAAGCGCGTCTACTTTCGGTGTTCTCCCTTTTGACTTGTTTTCTGTGTTTATTGGTGCACGGGGTCTTCGCTGAGGGATGGGGCTTTCCCATTTTCCGTGTGCGGACTCTAGCGTGCACATGCGCAGTAGCTGTGCCGCGACGTGGGGGGTCTTGGTTCCCGCACTAGGGACGGAACCCACACCCCCTGCATTGAAAGGCAGATTCTTAACCACTGGACCACCAGGGAAGTTCCGGGAGCTACCATTGCTTGCTGCCGTCCTCCACCCCCATTGTTCGGAGGAGGAAATGGAAGCTTAGGAAATTTTAACTGCTAGCCTAAGGTCATCTAGCTGTGGCCACAGCAGAGCCAGGAGGTGAATCCAGCAAAGCTCTGCTCTTGACCACTGAGCCAGCCCACCCTGTAGGCCCACCAACCAACAAGCGTCCTACAGGGAGGTTGCCAGCTAAGTGGAGAAGAAGAACCAGCGAAGTTCCGTGAACTCACCAGACGGAACTGCCCAGAAGGAAGAGGGGGCCCTGGGGGGTCCCACTGAGAGTTGGGGCAATGTGGATAGGAGGGCACTCTTGATGAAGTCAGCACCCATCTAGTCTGTGTCCATGTCCTGCTCCTTCTACGCGACCTACCAGGTCTCCACCCAGGGAGCCCTCCTTCTCAGGGAAAACCCATCCATCAGCTGCTTTGCTTGAGCTCCTGGGCGTCCCTTGGGGCTGCAGATCCGCCTAAGGCCACCAGAGGGCGGGCCAGCTCTGTGCCAAGGCGCGGGGACACAGCACCCTGCAGAGCCCTGCCTGGTGCCGGTAAGACGCCCCCTTTTCACTTCGCCCCGAGGGCCATCAGCCTGGGCTTCCCCAGGGACTCAGTAGGCAAAGAATCCGCCTGCAAGGCGGGAGACCCGGGTTCCACCCCAAGGTGGGGAAGACCCCCCTGGAGGAGGAAAATGGCAACACACTCCAGTATTCTTGCCTGAAAAATCCCATGGACAGAGGAGCCTGGTGGGCTACTCATCCAAAGGGTCGCAAAGAGTCAGACACCACTGAGAAACCAAGCATGCATACCTACATCAGCTTCCATCCCTTAGATCCCGAAACCTCTAACTGCAGAAGTTTAATTCAATGAGACACGGTGTCTGATTCTACTGAGATAAAGACCTTAAGGATCACCACCCAAATAGTAATGACAACAGCTGCCACCCCCAACACTGGGCAGAACCTCATTTCACCTTGACTCGCTGGAGACTTCCTGGTAAACTGAAGCTTAACTGTGAGTGGTATAATCCCATTGTACAGACGAGGAAACTGAGGCCCCAGGAAAAGGAAGGCATTCCCTTTGGGTCACCCAGAGGACTCTGGTCTTCCGGAAGAGCTGTTTCCAATTTCCCGCCTGTCTGTAGGAGAGGCTGGGGGTTGGGGGGTAATGCCCAAGGGAAAGGAGGAACAAGGGGTGGAAAGCTTTCCTGGGAAGATGGTATTTCCTGTAAATTGAGACTCCCACCGCCCGCCCACGCGCCATTCATCCACCCGACCTGTTCATTGAGCACCTGCTGGGGATGCAAAGACGGATGGGGCGAATTTCCTGCCCTCACAAAGCTGGCGGTCTAGTAGGGGAAAGTGGTGAGTCAGCAGGTAATTACAGACAACCGACGCCCGGGTAGTGGGGTAGTGAGCACAGGGAATGAGCACCGACTGGGACACACCCCAGTCCGGGGTGTCTCTTGGGGCTCCCAGGCCGGGATCACTGGCAGGGGCGCCCCCTTTCCTGCGAGTCACCCTGAGATGGGGGCTCCCCTCCCAGCTCGGGGACCCGCCTGTGTCGGAGGCCCCAGGTCCCCCCCAAACACCCCCTCTCCAAGAGCGCTGAACCCGGGACCGACGACAGCGCACACCTGAGTCAGCCCGCCGCCCACCCGCCCCTCTGCGTCTGTCTCCGCCTCGTGTGATATTTCGCTCCCGGGAGCCAGCCCCACCGCGCTCCGGAGGCAGCTCGGCAAACAAACCCAGCGACAGATTGTGCCGCGGCTCATTCCGGGGAAGGCCGCCAAATCCCACCCTGCTACCCCCAACACTCCCTCCCCGCCGCCCCCTGCGGGTCCCCCTCCCGGGCGCGGGCGCTCCGCGGGGTGGGCCTCGGGACGCGCAGGGACCCTGCTTTCTAGAGATGGGCGGGGGGAACAGGACCCCGGGGCCGTCCCTCGGCACTCCCACCCCACCCGAAGGCTGAGACGCGGGGAGAGGGCATTTAGATGTTGGGAGCCCGGGAAGGGCAGACAATGGAGCCAACTAGGGGGGGGAGAGGCGCCCGAGCGCAGAGGGGCAAGAGGGCTGGGAGCCCGCGACTGAAACCGGGCGGAAAGGGAGCTGGGAGACAGACACGAGACCCAGAGATGGAGAGACAGGGGGTCTCGAGGACCGGAGGCGAGCGACAGACACACGGACAGAAAGAGGCAGACGCGGAAAGGGAGGGAGAGAGAAAGGAGACGGGGAAGGGTGGGAGGGGACGGAGTTTGGGACCGTGAAATGTGAGTAAGAGTCGGGGGAGACAGGAGAGGAATCGGACGGGAACGAGGGAAGAATGAGATTACGGGTGTAACAGAGTGCAAGGAAAGATGAGGTCACATTTATAGAGCGCCGACTGTATGCCAGGCGCTAAGCTGTTGTTCTGGCCCGGGAGGGAGGGGAGGAGCCCGGCGGACCGCCGAGGGCATCTGTCGCTTTGTCGCGGGCGGTGCTGTCCAGGACGCTTGCGGGTCCTGCGCCGCCCGGCCCGGGCGTACGCGCCGCGCTCACAGCCCCAGCCCGACCTGCGGCCCCGAAACGGCGACCCCGAGGCCCCCCACCCATCCCGTGCCGGGGCGCTCCCGAGTTCCGGGTGCCCTTCTCCCTGGAGCAGCTGAAGGCCGGGGTGAACCCCACCGCCGCCTTTACGAGAAGACGCTTCGGTGTCGGCCCCGCAGGGATCTCCCCGAACGAGGCCATGAGGGGCGCTCAGGGTCCAGAAGAGGTCGGAATGCACCCGTCTTGAGAAGAAGTCCGCGCGAGGGTTCCATCGCCCTCGGCGAGGAGACCCGCTCGCACCCAAACTTGCCCCCGCTTGAGAGCGCATCAAGGGGCGTACACACGCCGGGGCACACACACCCCTGCCACCCCGTCCGCAAGCTCGCTAGCCCCAAACTCCCCCGGCCCCAGGTTCCCCAGCCGCGCTCACCCGCACGCGGGCGGACACTCGGCGACCCATCGGTTCGCCCACTCAGGTGCGCGGGCCAGCCCCCGCCACCGGCCCGTATGGAAGCTCACGTGCCAGCCCTATCACACCTGCACAAGCATCCTGGCGCGCGCGCTCTCACGTGCCCCGGAGCTTGCACCCACTGACACTGTTCTTACACACTCAGGGCTCGGGGTCTGGGAACTGAAGCGAAGGTGGAATCTCGGAGTTCCCCCGGAGGGAGGAGCGTCCGAGGCCTGCGCTTAGGGGCCCGGGGCTGCGCGAGGAGGGGGGAGGTGACCCAGGAGCCCTTCGGGGGAGTTGGGGTGTGGGGGGGGGGAACTGGGCGAGTCCACAGGGTTCCCGAACACGACCGCACCCCCTCAGGCGGGGATTCCTCCACCAGCGG
This sequence comes from Cervus canadensis, assembly GCF_019320065.1. Taxonomy (NCBI): domain Eukaryota; kingdom Metazoa; phylum Chordata; class Mammalia; order Artiodactyla; family Cervidae; genus Cervus; species Cervus canadensis. The sequence goes on from NC_057396.1 coordinate 75,092,843, forward strand.
GGCGCGGCGAGGGCGATCGAACACTGCCCTCCGGGCCCCCCAGGCAAGGAAGGGGGCCGGACTGCCGGGGGCCGGCGAGCCGCTCCGCCTCCTGGCGGCCAGGCAAGGGTTAAGCCGGCAAGCCGGGAGACGAGGGAGGAGCCAGAGAGCGCCGGGAGGAGGCGGTAGGAAGAGCAGCCTCGCCGTCCGCACTCTCGCTCGGCGAGCGGCCGGGGCGAACGGACTGACCGACGGACGGACGGACGGGCCCGCGCGCTGCCTGCACTCCCGGGGGCGCGGGCCCCGGGCGTCGACGGCCAGCCCCAGCCTTCCGCGCCCCGCCGCGCCCCGTCGGGGCCGATGGCTGCTCCCGAGGCTCGCAGCCCGGGGGGCGCGGGGTAGACCGCCGCGGCCCGGCCACGCCGCGCGGGGCCCTCCCGGAGCCCCGCGGGGTCCCCCACAGTCCGTCCGGCGGGCTCGGGGAGCCCGTGGAGGCGCCCTCCCCCCGCCACCCCCTCCCCCGAGCGTCGCGACAAGATGCTGCCCGGGCTCGGGAGCCTGCTGCCAGGTAGGGACCCCCGCGGGCGGAGGGAAGCCGGGCGCCCCGGCCCCCAGGGCGCGCGGGTGGGGGGCGGCCTGGGGGGGGATGGGGGGAGCACGCAGCCCCGGGCCCCGCCCCCGCCCCCGGAGCCCGCCGGGGTGGGCGGGCGGCTCGTGAGCAAGGGGGGACCCGGGCCGGGGCGAGGAGGTGCTCCGGTCCCGCCATCCCGGCCCCACCTGCTCCGGGCGATGCCGAGGACTCCGGGCGGCCGGGCAGCGCCGACTCAGCAACTTCTGGCGCCCGGTGCCTCAGCACTTTACAGTCGCCGGGGGGCCGGGGGGTGAGAGCGGGGCGCTGTCTGGGAGGGTCGGGGGCGCGGGGGGCAGGGAGACCCCGACGGCCCTCTCCGGCAGGACAGCGGAGGGCGCTACAAAGGGCATCGCTCCGCGGACGGTGTGGCCGACCGACCAGGGTGTGGGCTGGGGTGGGAAGGGGCTGGCAGCGAGGGGCAGGCCAGGAGCAGCCAGAGATGGAGAGGGGTCCGCGGAGGGCGGCAGGGAGGAGGCGGAAGAAAGGTTAGACGGGGGAAAGCTGGGAGGGAAGGGGGACCCGGGTGAGGACGGAGAGGGGAGGGCGGGTCAGGGGCGAGGGGGGCAGACCACTAGGGTCCGGGCCAGCTCCTGGGGGTGGGAGGGACGAGAATGCGCTGAGGACTGCGATCTAGGGATGCCGAGGGCGCGGGGAGTGAGCAGACAGCCCGCAAGCGGAGGAGGACTGGGTGGTGGACAGAGGTGCGGGGTCAGGGACTGTGAGCTCCAGGCTTGGGTTTGGGAAACCAGAGGGGAGAGGCAGTCGGGGTTCATCAGGACCGGGCCGAGGGCTGGGAAGGGCCGAAAGGAAGGCGGCAGAGGAACGGGAGAGAGAGACAAAGAGACTTCTGGTGAGCACGTCCACGTGGGGAGCCCTCCATTTCCAAAGCGCCTGCCCATCACACCGCTCCTCGCAGGGAGTGGCCGGCGGGCCAGCCCCCCCCCCCCACCCCCCCCCGGCTCTGCGCTCCGGGCTCTGGGGGTGGGGGGCAGCTGTGAGGGGGATTTGGGGGAGACACCGGCGTGGGGTGGCAGCCTCCAGGGGTGGGCGCCCTGGCTGACCGCACGCTGCCATTTATATCTCTGGGCTCCGCCGGCCGCCGTCGGAGGAGGAGGATCCTGCCGTCTCAGCCACCAAGGTGGCTGCTTATTTCGGGGTGTTACATTCTGGCGGGGTGAGAAGCTGTTTGCGGCGGCTCTAAACCTCCGGCACCTGCGCCTGTGCCTCCCGGGCCCCTACGTCACGCCATCGCCTCCCACTTCCTCGGCCCCTACCCCCTCAGCATCTGCCCGGCAGGCCCCAGCCCTTCCCAGCCTTTTCTGGTGTCAGAACCCCAGGCCTGGACTCCCTTCCCAGGGAGCATTTTCCCTGGGGCCACTCTTCCCCGCCTCCTCCTCCAGTTTGTTGTCTCCCAGCGATTTCTGGACCAAAGGGTGACTCCTGGGCTGAGAACTTTGGGAGCCTTGACGCCCCAGGGCGATGGCCTGGCGTCCTTGACGATGAACGGATCATTTCTGGCTCTGGGCCCCTCTGCCTTCTGGGATCAGTGCCATGTTCCAATCTCTCTCCGTTCCCTCCCCGGGTCAGTTCTGGCCTCATCTTCTGGACACAGGGCCTCTCTCCCCGCCTCCTGGATGGGATGTCACCCCAAACAACCAGAGCCTGGAGCCCAGGGACCCGCAGTTGCAGAGAGCCGGGTCCTCCCTTCGCCTCGACCCTGAGCAGGCAAACAGAACCGGCGTCATTGCTGGCCCGGCCTTGTGCACCTGGGCGCAATTTCTATGCTCTCTTTCCCCCAAGCCCAGCAACTCTCACACGCAGGGGTGGCTTCCGTGGCTGACATGGGGTCTCCCAGAGAAAGATCAGAGAGTCCCTTTAGACAGGAACTCGTGCCATCCAGGTTCTGCCTTGTACCAGCTGCATGACCCGAGGCAACTCATTTCACGTTTGAGAGCCTCCCTGTCCTCACTTGCAAATAGGGGCCCCAGAATCTTGATCTCACGGGGGGCGATGCTGTGTTGATTCTGTGCACAAAGATGTGTCCGAATGCTGTGGCTGGCACACAGTAGGTGTTCAGTCACAGATGGTTTCTGCCCATCTCTGCTCTACGCTCCCCTGCAACTCAAGCATCACCTACCTACTGACTTCAGGGAAAAATGAAACAGAGAAAAGATAGGATGAGATGAGCAGAGAGGGTGAGGGGAGCTGCTGGAATGGGCTTTCCTTGGCCCAGATAGTGGCGAGGGGTCAGATGGAGCTTTGGAGAAAGGGGCTGATGGCAGACTGAGATTCGGCTGCGGGCCTGGGCCACTCACTGATGGCGTGGCCACTGAGATAAGGGATCAGCCCCTGATGGCTGACGAGGTGTCCGCCGTTCCTGCTCTGAGACTCTGCGCCTCTCACCGCGGTCCTCACCAGGGATTCACAGTGGGGTTGGGAGTGGACCTGTGGTCCTCAGGGGGAGAAGGCGGGGCCTGGGGGGGATGGAGTGCTGGTGGGGAGAGGCAGGGGGCGGGGAGGGGGGTGCTGAGGAGACCTGCAGGCAGGGGCTGCGGGGGGCTGCGGGGGGCAGAGGAAGGAGGAAGGCAGCGCTCACCAGGCCCCGGGGGGCAGAGAAGCCCAGAGCCCCCAGCCTCCCCTGCGCCTGGCTTCCAGTGTGAGCCGCAGCCTGAATTATGGATGAGGCTCCTTGGGTTTCAGCTGCCTTGCATGGCGGTGGCCAGGGCCAGAAATGGCAACAGAGTCACTGTTGGGGCAGCTGTCACGGGGGCCCCCAGCCCAGGGCCCTGCATCAGAGAGACCGCAGGGAGGTGGGCCGGGATGATGGGGGCAACGGGGGCCGGCAGGGGGGGTGGGGAAGTGTGGGCTAAGGGACTGAGGGGGGCCCTGCTGACCCTGCCCCCCGCCCCACCCCAGGCTGGAGAGACCCTGGTGCCCCGGACCGCTCTGACTCTGGAGCACTCTGGAACCACGGGCCATCTCTCCTGGGGGTTCTCTGTTCCCTCTGTCCCCCCCCCCCCGTTCTCCAGGTGTTCTGGGGGAACAGTCGGCCTGGAGGCTGGGGAAAGAGCTCCTTAATCCTCGGGGATGGGGGGGTTGGGGGGATGGTGGCTTTCTGAACACACACGCTGCGAGGTGATGGATCAGCCGCAGGATTAAGGGCTCAGAGAGGGATTTGGCTTTCTCTGGTGTTGAGTCCTTGGGGAAGGGAGCTGGAGGGGGACCCCACCAGGAAGGAAGCGGCCCTGGCCGGCCACAGGGACCCTCCGCTCCGGTGCTCGCCGGCTGCTCTGCTGTGTGACCTTGGCCGAGTCACTGGGCCTCTCGGAGCCGTGGCAGGCAGGTCAGCAGAACCAGAACCTGAAACCGGATGAGCCTGGAGGGCTGCCTGGCTCTGAGCGCTGCTGTCTTGGGCCCCAAAACTCAGCCCTCCTGAAACCCTCCCCGGGGCTCCCACCCCTGCCTGGTGGGGCTGAGGGGCGAGAGACGCACCCCTGCAGCCCACGTGGCTCCCAGAAACCCCGGGAGGAGAGAGTGATCGTGAAACGCCGCTCGGGGGAGGGGTGAGAAGGGCCAGCAGCGCGGAGGCGGTGTGAACGAATGGAACAGCGGCGGCTGTGTCACTGAGTATTACATCACACCCGGCCCACACACGCACGGGGCCGGGCACTCACATACGCGGGGGGCCGCGGGCACACGCCTGCACGCTCACGGGGGGCCGGGCGCCGGGGACAACCGTGCCTTTGCGGTCCTCCAGGGAGGAGGTTCCTCCAAGCATCCTTGACGTTGGCGCCGCGCACGCGGCCTGTGTGCCGCCCCGGGCGTGCGCCGTGTGCCACCCCGAGTGTGCGCTGTGTGCACGCTGTGTGCCACCTCGTGTGTGTGCGCCGTGTGCGATCCCGAGTGTGCGTTCCGTGTGCGCGCCGTGTGCCACTCTATGTGTGCGCCGTGTGCATTCCATGTGCCATCCTGAGTGCATACTGTGTGTGCGCCGTGTGCCACCCCGTGTATGTGCTCCATGTGTGATCTCTAGTGCACGCTGTGTATGATCCCGAGTGTGCGCCGTGTGCATTCCATGTGCGTGCCGTGTGCCACCTCGTGTGTGTGCGCCGTGTGCCACCCCGTGTGCGTGCCGTGTACCACCCCGTGTATGTGCTCCATGTGTGATCCCTAGTGCACGCCGTGTGCGATCCCGAGTGCGCGCCGTGTACCACCCCGTGTGCGCGCCGTGTGCCACCCTGAGTGCATACTGTGTGTGCGCCATGTGCCACCCCGTGTATGTGCTCCATGTGTGATCCCTAGTGCACGCCGTGTGCGATCCCGAGTGCGCACCGTGTGCGCGCCGTGTACCACCCCGTGTGCGCGCCGTGTGCATTCCGTGTGCCACCCTGAGTGCATACTGTGTGTGCGCCATGTGCCACCCCGTGTATGTGCTCCATGTGTGATCCCTAGTGCACGCCGTGTATGATCCCGAGTGCGCGCCGTGTGCGTTCCATGTGCGTGCCATGTGCCACCTCCTGTGTGTGCGCCGTGTGCCACCCCGAGTGCATACCATGTGCATTCCGTGTGCCTGTACCGTGTGCCACCCCCTGTGCATTCCGTGTGCGCACTGTGTGCCACCCCGTGTGCGTGCCGTGTACCACCTCGTGTGTGCACACTGTGTGCCACCCCGGGCCCAGAAGTGCTCCGTGTACAGAGCACCTGGCTCACACATGCATTCACACCTCTGACACCAGGGGTCACCGGCAGGCAGGGACCCCCTCAGGCTCTCCCCACGACCCCAGGGCCCAAGATTTCAGGTCCTTGGGTCCAAGGGAGTGGGTCTTTAGGCTTCCTAGCTCTAGCACACTGCCTGGAGCAGACGGTGCCCTTTCCCCGTGTGCCCAGAGAATGAGCACTTGGCTTTTGGGGGCTGCAAAACCTGCCAGAAGAAAATCCCAAGAGTCATCGGGAAGCCAGGATCAAGGGTAGAGGTCAAAGTGGTCCCAGAACTTCCTCAGCTGCAGTGAGGGTCAGAAGGCCAGGGTCAGGGTGGGAGAGGGGCCCACAGCCCCGCTGGCGCTCGAGGGTGTGGGGGTCTAGACGTGACTCTTTAGCCCCCAATCCCCTGGGCCTGCCTCTCCATCTGAATCATAGCCAAGCTTCAAGAGTTACTTTGAAAAGAAAATTTTTTTAAGTGACTTTGAAGAAGAGCCTGGGGTGTAAAAAGTGAGGTTCCTGGGCTGTCCCCCTCGGGGCGCTGATTCTGCCCAGGCAGGGCCCAGAAGCGGCATTCCTTCAGGACACCCCACTCCCATTCTCCTGCAGATGGCTGCTGGCCCCAGGGAGAGACCCCCTGCCCCTGGTCCCTGAGAGCCCTTCCAGGGTGGAGAGGTGAGGGAGGAGGCCCACGGTCACCAGGGGGCCTTAGACTCACAGAGGGTCTCGGTTTAGGGCCAGCTGTTCCCCATGGGGTCAGTTTTTCTTCCCAGGTGATACTGGCAGTGATGTCTGGAGACCTTCTGGTTCTCATAAGAGGGGAGGAGTGTTACACGTCTAATGTGGAGAGGACAGGGATGCTGCTAAAGCCCCGTATAGCCGCCATCCCCAGCCTTTTTGGCACCAGGGACAGGTTTCGTGGAAGACGGTTTTTACGCGAACCAGGCGAGGGGGTGGTCCTGGGATGACTCAAGCACGTTAGGTTTGTCGTGCGCTTTATTTCTGTTATTGTTACATCAGCTCCACCTCATATCATCAGGCATTAGGTCCTGGGGCGGGGAACCCATGCTGTATAGAACGTCATATAGGACCGCCCCCCACCCCCGGACCACAAAGCAGTGTGGTCAACACTGAGTCATCGTCAGACCCACCACAGTGAAAACCAGAATGGAAGTAGAGGGCCGCTCATCAAACAACTTTCAACCCATCAGAGTGTCCTCTGGGCATTTATTTTAATGTACCAGGAGGCTCCAAAAGCGGAAGTAGCCCAGAATCCGGGCCCCTCCAACCTAGGAAGGCAAGGCTCTCGGCCTAGGTCTCCTTAGGGGTAGGCGGGCGGGGTCTGCTAACCCCTCCGGCAACCCGTCTGCCCGCAGGTCCCCCGGCCTGCGTCCTGCTGCTCCTCCTGGCCGCAGCCCCCGTCGCCGCCCGCTGCCCCATGCTCTGCACCTGCTACCCGGCGCCGCCCACCGTGAGCTGCCAGGCCAACAACTTCTCGGCGGTGCCGCGGGCCCTGCCGCCCGGCACGCAGCGCCTCTTCCTGCAGAACAACCTCATCACCGCGCTGCGGCCCGGCTCCTTTGGGCCCAGCCTGCTCACCCTGTGGCTCTTCTCCAACAACCTCTCGGCCATCTACCCGGGCACCTTCCGCCACCTGCAGGCGCTCGAGGAGCTGGACCTGGGCGACAACCGGCACCTGCGCTCGCTGGAGCCCGACACCTTCCAGGGCCTGGAGCGGCTGCAGTCGCTGCACCTCTATCGCTGCCAGCTCAGCAGCCTGCCCGGCACCGTCTTCCGCGGCCTGGTCAGCCTGCAGTACCTCTACCTCCAGGAGAACAGCCTGCTCCACCTACAGGTGAGCGCCCGGCTCTGCGGCCGCGGGCGTGGGAGTCCCCCGCCTCGCCTCTCTCCCCGGGACCCTTCCTGCCTCGAGCCCAGCGCCTCCGTGTCTCCGCATCTCCGTCTCCGCCCCTCCCTTCGTGTCCCGGCCCCTCCCCCCGTGTCTCACCCCCTCCCCCCGTGTCTCACCCCCTCCCCCCCGTGTCTCACCCCTCCCCCCGTGTCTCACCCCCTCCCCCCCTCCGTGT
>NC_057396.1:75100337-75127519 GCF_019320065.1 Cervus canadensis
CTCACCCCCTCCCCCCGTGTCTCGGCCCCTCCCCCCCGTGTCCGGGCCCCTCCCCCTGTGTCCCGGCCCCTCCCTCATGTCTCACCCCCTCCCCCTGTGTCCCGGCCCTCCCTCCGTTTCTCAGCATCTCCCTCCCTCCTGAAGGCTTCTGCTCGTCCCACTTGGTCCCGGGCCTTCCTTTGCCCCTTCCGTCTTTCTCTGCGCCCCCACTGCCCCGTCTGACTCCTCTGTCTGTCTGTCCCTCGCGGCCCCTCTCCTCTTGCTCACGGACTCGCCGCCCCCGTCTGTCTGCCTCTGCCTCTTCTGTCTGTCTCCTTCACGCGCCCACTCCACACACACACCCCACGTCTGTCTGGGTGGAGGTGTGTGTCTCTTCCCGTGATCTCTCCTCTCCACCTTGCCTCCGGGGGACTCTGCCTTTTCGCGGGCACTGCAGCCCGAGGGGCATCGTGGCGGCTTTCCTCGCCCACCCGCACGCCCTCCCGCGTCCCGGGCAGGGGGCCGCGGAGGGCGGGGCCGCTGCAGCTGCCACCGCACAGGAGGCTCCCGCTCACTGGGTGCGGAGACCAGGGGAAACCCTACCCTGCCTGGATCCCATCCCCCAAACCTACTGTCTCAGCGCAATGGGAGAAGGAGACAAGAAAGGGTAATGAGCTGTGAAGTAGCTGGGAAATGGATGCTCAGAAAAACGGAAGGAATAACAGTAATGGTTATTTATTGTTATTATTATTGATCTAAATATTGTTCACTGTGCTTATGCTGACTGTCTGACAGTCAGGTCCTCCCACTGTTTCCCCAGGAAGCAATAACAGACCCTGCAAACCATCCGAGGAGAAAATCCTCTCTTTCGGTTTCAGGCCTCTGGATTTCCAACTGCGACCCTCTCCCCGCACCCACCTGGACGGCCCTTCTCCCTCCCCACCCCCGGCTGGGGCCTTACTGCTCAGCCTGTGTGCAGCTGATGCTGATAACGACAGTAACGCTAGCACTAATAATCCAACATTTATTGAACACCCAGTAAGTGCCTGGTGGTGAAGAAAGGGCAGTGAACAAAACACAGGAAACCCCTGCCTTTGTGCAGAGCATCCTAGGGGCAGGGAGAGACAGGAAGTAAAGTAGATAGTATGCTGGCAAAATATGTTGTGTTTTATTCTTACTATATGTACTGTGCTGAGTTGCTCAGGCCTGTCTGACTCTTTGTGACCTCATGGACTGTAGCCCTCCAGGCTCCTCTGTCCACAGGGATTCTCCAGGCAAGAATACTGGAGTGGGTTGCCATGCCCTCCTCCAGGGAATCTTCCCAACCCAGGGACTGAACCCAGGTCTCCCACACTGCAAGCATATTTATTGCATAAATAATGATAGTAATAGCCCACGAGCCCTCAGCCTAGTGGCTCAGCTGTAAAGAAAGCAGCTGCCATTGCAGGAGACTTGGGTTCAATCCCTGGGTGGGAGGATCCCCTGGAAAAGGAAATGACAACCCACTCCACTATTCTTGCCTGGGAGATCCCGTGGACAGAGGAGCCTGGCGGGCTGTAGTCCCCGGGGTCACGAAGAGTTGGACAGGACTTAGTGACTAAACAAGCCATTAGCAGGCACACGAAGTGTGGGGTGCTGTGCTGAGGACTTCACAAGTACCGGCTCTGTCATTTACAAGTGTGTGACATTTATGACCCCTGAGCCTCAGTCTTCCCATCTGTAAAATTGGGTAGTCATAGCATCCACCTCCTAGGGATTTGAGAAGCGTTAAGTGCATGAATAATTTGTAAAGCACTTGAGATGGTGCTTGGCATACGGTAAGCATGCTATAAATGCTTGTTAAGATACTATTTTAAAAAGAGAAACCCGCCTCATTGAATGCTGGTCTTGGTGAAATAGCTCATCTTGGGCCCTATCCTGAAGATATGGGTCAACTTCAAGGATTCTGCTGAGACCACGGCGGGGTGCCAGAACTCTCCTTTTTTTTTTTTTCCTTCCTAACTTGGCAGCTCTTGGTTTCCAAAGTGTGCTCAGTCACCTCATCTCATTTCTGCAGCCCTGTTGGGGGACTGCTGACACCTCCTTAAGATAAGGAAGCTGAGACCGAGGGTCCCAAAGACTTTGTCCCAAAGTCTGGTAAACACTGTCCTTGTGCTTGGGGACTGACATGTTCTCAGCATCACAGGCCTCACAGCAAGAGGGCAGCGGGGACATAGAATGAAGCTTCTGAGGCTGCACCACCAGAAAGACCCGGTGGCACTTGAACCCTCGTGATCTGATGACATTTCAGGCCATTTTCATCACTCAGAACGCTCCACAGGGGTCCGACCAGGTTCGGGGGGCAGGGGGGTGGCACTCATAAGAACAGCAGAGTGGGCTCATTTCTGAAAGCACCTGCTTTAGAAACTGCCAGACCAGAGTTTAAATCCTGGCTCACATGTGACTTTCGACAAATTACTCAACCTGTCTTCACGTCCATGTCCATTTCCTCTCTGGCAATCATGGTAGTACTTAACCATATCAATACTGACCTAAGAAGTTTTATAAGGACTAAAATGTAGGGAATTCCTTGGCAGTCTAGTGCTTAAGACTTAGCGCTACCCTTCAAGGGGCACAGGTTCTACCCCTGGTGGGGTATTAAGATCCCGCGTGACGTGCTGCAGCCAATAAATAAGAGAAAATAAAATTTAGCACAGAGCCGCATCAATGTATGGGCACAATCATTATTATTGTTGTTAATTATTACTACTATGGCACCCCACTCCAGTGTTCTTGCCTGGAAAATCCCATGGACGGAGGAGCCTGGTAGGCTGCAGTCCATGGGGTTGCGAAGAGTCAGACATGACTGAGCGACTTCACTTTCACTTTTCACTTTTATGCATTGGAGGAGGAAATGGCAACCCACTCCAGTGTTCTTGCCTGGAGAATCCCAGGGATGGCGTCGCACAGGGTCGGACAGGACTGAAGTGACTTAGCAGTAGCAGTGCGAGAATCACTATTACTGAGACCTCCTTATCAACATATATCAGTTATGCTATGCAGGCTTTTTAAATGATCAAATCTTTTAATGATTAAATTTTTTTTAATGATTAAAAAAGAGCTGGGTGTCTCTACCATCCAGTTGCACTCCAGTAGGTTGGGGAATCTAGGGTCAGCAGACCTGAGTTTGAATCCTCACTCTGTTATTTTCTGACTTGATTCCGGCAAGTTGCTGCCCCCCACTCTGAACCTCAGTTTTCCCATCTTTAAGATGGGAATAGTAAAAAGAATACCTTCCATCGACAGCTGTAACGAGTCAATGAATCCGTATTTGTAAAGTCCAGTGCTGAATCAGTTTGGTTTAGAAATGCCAGTTGGCAGTTTAGAAACTGCCAGACCAGAATTTAAATCCTGGCTCACGTGTGCCATCACAAATGGCAGCCGGGTCAGAAGCGACCTGGGCAGAGGCACCTTGAGGGGTGCTGGGCTCTTCTGAAATGGGGCGGGCCGGTTCTGTAGGCCCCTGGCATGAATGGCACGGGCGTCGTGGGAAGGAAACACCTGGCCCCTCACAGACGGGAAGGAGGCAGCCTCTGCCTGTGAACGGCCGGGAGAAGCTAGCCGGGGAGAGGCCACAGGCAGGTGGAGCGCACGCGCGGGGTGAGGCGCCCGGGGCGCAGGCGTGACTCGCGATGGAGCCGGGCTTCCCCGGAGGGGCGCTCTGGTGGAGGGAAAAGGACCGCAGCGTCTCAGGAGGGCGGTGGAGGTGGGAACGGGGTGGGGGGCTACGGATACTCACTGAGCACACGCCAGGCTGTGTCCTGGTTTCAGACGTGAGCAAGGACAGGGTCCCTGCTCTCCCGCAGCACCGCTCCGACTGGAGCCGAACTGGGTGATGGAGACACGGACCCTTTTTGGAATCATTAGGGCAGCTTGCGTGGCACAAAAGAGCAGTCTTTCCATCAGGCAGATCTGATTTGCCCTGTGGCTTTGGGCAAGTTACTTAACCGCTCTGAGCCTCAACGGACCCATCCGTGAAATGGGGACAATGACCTAAACCCCAGGAATCTGTTGTGAGGATTAAAGGGGGTGCTGCTTGAAAAGGGCTCCGCATGCCCAGTCCAGTGAAGTGAAGTGAAAGTCGCTCAGTTAGTCCGATTCTTTGTGATTCCATGAACTACACAGTCCGTGGAATTCTCCAGGCCAGAATACTGGAGTGGCTAGCCTATTCCTTCTCCAGGGGGTCTTCCCAAACAAGGAATCGAACTGGGATCTCTCGCATTGCAGGCAGATTCTTTACCCGCAGGCAGATTCTTTGCCCGCTGAGCCATCAGGGAAGCCCCGTCCAGAGTAAGCATCGTTTCCCCCATTCAACGGCTAAAGACACCGAGGCTCGTCAAAGTTAAGGCATCCCGTCCAAGGTCGCTCAACTCATGAGCAGCACAGCCTAGAATCACCCCAGGTCTGTCTCAGTCCAGAGTGCAGCTGTTTGGAGGCCTGGCTCCAGAGTTCACGTCTACACTCCACTACCTCTTGGCTGCTGCACCCTAGGCCAGTCGCTTGCCTTCTCCGAGCCTCCCTCCCTTAATCTCTGAAAGGGCGAGGATAATATTTTCTGCCTCAGAGGGCTGTGAGGATCCGGTTACTACATGGGATCTGTGTAGCCCTGGCACACGGTAAGCGCTCGGTTACTCAGCTGCTGACGCAAATGATGGTGATGATTACCCAGCGTAGATGGGTGAAGCTGGCCGTGGGGGTGCCTGGCAGAGGGCAGACACTCAGCGCAGCTTTGTTGAATGAATGAGGTACATTCCAGGACTCTCTTGCTCATTAATATCAGATGAGGATGGATCTTAATGATCAATGACCTCAAGTCCCCTGTTTCACCAATGAAAAAAAAAAAAAAAACTGAGTCGCAGAGAGCCTGCAGCGCCAAGCACACCAGTCCCAGACTGAGGGAGGCTGGATGGGAGAGGCCAAGTTAGAACAGGATGCCGACCAGGGAAGGGCAGGATGCGCGTGAGATTTCCAGAATTGGAATGCAAGAAGAGAGCTGAAAAGGGATGTGAACCGCCGGGGGAGGTGAGGAAATGTGTTTTTCCGAAATGGAAGAGGAGACTTAAGCAGATGCTCTCTGCCCAGAGGAGGGGTTGAAGGGAGGGTGGTGGGGGAGGGCGAGGCTGTGAAAGCTTCAAGACCTTTTAATGCACAGGAACCTTTCACGAGCAGGGAAGAAGGGCTTGCATTGAGAGCTGCCAGCCTAGGATGTGGCGTGGATTGGCAACAGTTGGATGGGGGGGGGTATGGACCGCCCCCCCCCCCCCCCCCGCCCCAGGCTTGTCTCAGAAAGGCAGGGGCAGACTTTCGGGCGGGAAAAGACAAAGAGACCGATCAGGAATTCTTAACGAATTTCTGGGCTGATGCGGTAAGGGTGCCTGAGTTCCCTCGGGGTCTCTGAACTTGGGTCGCCCCTGCTCGACCCCCGGAAAACCCCCGAAATTGCCATCACTCTCCGCGCCCTCTGTACCCCTCCCTCCCATATCGATCCTCGGACCCGGCATCTCTGGGTGCATATTACTCTTGCTGACGCTCCATTAAAAAGAGAAATGCTCATTAGGTGTTTGAGTGGAAGCCATGCAGCCCCCTCCCTGGGTGAGCCGAGAAGAGAAGGACAAGGACGCCAGGCCCCGCTGGACTAGGCTCGTGGCCCCTGGAGGGAGACCTGAGCGGGGCGGAGGGCGGGGCGGCGGCCGGGAGCCTCAAGGTGGAGGGGGGCGGATCTCGGTGCGGCCGGGAGGAGGGTTCTTGGCAGCCGCGGTTCCTGTAGCGGAGAGGGCGGAAGCCAGATGGGAGGGGGCGAGACAACGCGGGAGCACAGGAAGGTGGAGGCGCGGGGCGGGGGGGTTGGGAGTCAGCGCCCGCCCCCCGCCCGAGAGCCTGAGACCGGGCGCCTGGCAGGGGGGCGGAGGGGTGTGAGCTGGGGGGTCATCTCAGTGGGAGAGCCACTGCCAGGAGCCCGGAATCCAGGGGGAGCTGGCTTGAGGGTGGAGGAGGCTCCTGTCCCCCACAGCCAGACCCCTTGGGTCTGCGGACCACAGTGATGTCTTCCACAGGAAGGGGGAACCTCAGGACTGAGGCTCTGGTCCCCTCTCTGGCAAGCCCTTCATCTGTCTGGGTCTCAGACCTCTCCTCTGTAAAAAAAAAAAAAAAGTAGGTTCGGCTGGTGCACCCAGAAGCCGTCACTCCCTAACCAGGTTGCCCATCACCAGTACCTCGGTGAACTGGCTAAAATATAGAGCCCGGCCCCCGGCTAGCTCCCCTCCATGGAGCATACCCACCCCTCCCCTCCTGGAACCACAGTTCAGGGCCCTTCCAGCACTAATAGGATCTGATTCAGAGACTCCCCAGCCTTGGGCAGGGGGCACAGACTCTGTCCCTGCAGGGTGGAGCTGGCATGGTCCCCTTAATGTCCCAGCCTAGTAGCAGAACCTTCGGGCTCCAGGAAAGTCCTCTGTTAAAGGACGGGATGGAACCTAATTCTAACTAAGACCCAATTGTCATAATGTTCTTGTTTAGTAGCTAAAGTCTCGTCCAACTCTTCTATGACCCCATGGACTGTAACCCACCAGGCCGGGGTTCTCCAGGCAAGAATACTGGAGTGGGCTGCCATTTCCTTCTCCAGGGGATCTTCCTGACCCAGGGATCCAACCCTTGTCTTCTGCGTTGGCAGGTGGATTCTTTATCACTGACCACCCAGGAAGCCCCCACTGTCATAATAACCATCATTTATTGATGGTGGTCTGTGTGCCGACTGGGTACCACATGGTTACCGGATCTCATCTAACCCCCCCTCCTCAGTCTGCTGAGAGAGTTGTTCTCTTGAGTTACACACACTGAGGAAACAGGCTAAATAACTTGCTGAAGGTAATGCAGCTGCAAAGAGGGCAAAGCTGCATTGAACCCCGACTTCACCCATCTCATCTGCACGTGGATTGTCTTCTTTAAGGCTCAGAACAAACCCAGGAGGAGGTACACTCACCCCCATTTTACGGATGAGGAGACAGATTGCTGGCCAAGTTCACAATAATGGCTAACTCAGGCAATGCCCGCCCCATGTATTAATATATTGATACCTGTCGTTTCATTTAACCTCACATCTTACAGATGAAGGACTGAGTCACAGGGATACTGAGCGACTTGCTCAAGGGTCAGTTAGTAGTAGGGTCAGGATTTGGAATCAGGATGTCTGTAAGATGTGCAGATGAAATGAAACAAGGCAAATGCTCAACCAAATCGTAAGTTCCCGACTCCAAGTGTGGCCCTGGGAACTCATGAAGACATGCTGCATCTCAGCGCTCCCTGCCCCCACCACCCCTCCCCGACCCCAGACCTGCTGAATCGGAAACTCGGGGGAGGGGGGCAGGGCTCAGGGATCAGCAGGGGATTCTGATGCACCCCAAAGTTTTAAGAACGACATTGCTTTCCCCGCACAAGTAGGTTAAAGGAGGCAGGTTCGAAGCCAGGACTCTAGAAGGCGGCCCCTTATTGGTCTGCCACGCTACTCCCCGCGCTTCCCTAGCGTCCTCCGAGGCCGTCTCAAGGGCACTCACCCGTCTTCTCCACCCCCACCCCCATGCCCGCCCAGGATGACCTGTTCGCGGACCTGGCCAACCTGAGCCACCTCTTCTTGCACGGGAACCGCCTGCGGCTGCTCACGGAGCACGTGTTCCGCGGCCTGGGCAGCTTGGACCGGCTGCTGCTGCACGGGAACCGGCTGCAGGGCGTGCACCGCGCAGCCTTTCGCGGCCTCGGCCGCCTCACCATCCTCTACCTGTTCAACAACAGCCTGGCCTCGCTGCCCGGCGAGGCGCTGGCCGACCTGCCGGCGCTCGAGTTCCTGCGACTCAACGCCAACCCTTGGGCGTGCGACTGCCGCGCGCGGCCGCTCTGGGCCTGGTTCCAGCGCGCGCGCGTGTCCAGCTCCGACGTGACGTGCGCCTCGCCGCCCGAGCGCCGGGGCCGCGACCTGCGCGCGCTCCGCGAGGCCGACTTCCAGGCCTGCCCGCCCGCCGCGCCCACGCGGCCCGGGGGCCGCGCGCGCGCCAACAGCTCCTCCAACCACCTGTACGGGGTGGCTGAGGCCGGGGCGCCGCCGGCCGACCCCTCCACCCTCTACCGCGACCTGCCCGCCGAGGACGCGCGGGGGCGCCCGGGCGGCGACGCACCCACCGAGGACGACTACTGGGGCGGCTACGGCGGCGAGGACCGGCGGGGCGAGCAGACGTGCCCCGGCGCCGCCTGCCAGGCGCCCGCGGACTCCCGCGGCCCCGCGCGCGCGCCCGGGCTCGCCGCCCCGCTGCTTTGCCTGTTGATCCTGGCGCCCCACCACCTCTGACCGCGGTGCTGAGATTGAAGCGGCCGGCGTCTCCCGGCCCCCGACCCTCGCCCCTCACCCTCAGTCCCCAGTGCCCACTGCGGGCTGGCGGCCTGCCTTCTTCTCCTCCCAGCGCCTCGCATCCCCAGGGACGCGGCCACCTCCCGGGCCGCCGGCTGATGGCAGCCCCCGGAGCGCACGTCTGGTGGCCCAGCCACCCGAAGCCATGGCCGGGATCTTCTCCCCACCTCCGGCCGTCAACCCGTGCCCATCCCGAGGCTGAGTGGGCACCCCGGGCCGCCGCGGACCCCGTCCCCCAGCGCCCACGGTGGACTCGAGAGGGGCTTTGTCTGCGGAGCAGCGCCCACCAGCAGAGCCCTCGTATGCTCCGGGAAGGGCGCCGCTCTCGGGAGCCCTTTGGAGGGACGCCAGGCCAGCCCCAGGCCTCTGCTTATCCTCACCCCCCGCCTCAACTTCCCGACACTGGAGAAATACTTTTCTCCTAAGTCTACTCTGGACACTTTTGAGGGTGCCTGGAGAGAACGGTTCCTCTCCACCATGGCCCCTGTGTGGTGAAGATCAACAGACATTGTTTGGGGGGGAAAAAAAGTTTATTAAAAAATTCTATTATTTTATCTCCTGTAAAGTTTATTGGCTCAGGATCTCAAAAGTGGGAGAAGGGCTTAGAACCATCATGCTTTCAGGGGCCGGGAGAGTTAGAAAGCAATCAGGAGCCATTCCACAGCATCCAAGTGCTTCCTGCTGTTGCCCCTACCAGAAGAAAATGAAGGCAGAGGAGGAACGGGGTGACCCTGGGGTCCCAGGCAGGTCAGGTGAAATCCAAAAGCCAGGAGTGTGCTGATCCCACCTCGCCTCCTCATTGTCCAGGAGAAGCAGCTGCAGCCCACCCGAGTTGTCGGTGTGGGAGGAGCCAGGCCTGGGGAAGGCCTCCAGCCTGAATCATGGTTCTCTCCCAGGTCCTGTTCCTTCAGAAAGGAAAAAGCAGCATCTCTCACTTCCCCCTGCAAGGAGGAGTAATAACATGGGCGGCCCAAACATGGCTTTGGGTAAACCTGAAAAAGACACCTCTTCCTTGGGGCACCACAGCTTCAAACTGCAGCAGACACTTTAGCAAACAGCGTAAGGCTGGAGTTCAGCTCACACTCAGCTCTTGTGCTGTGTACAACCTGCACAGCTGTACACAGCAACCCTGTAGACCAATGGGCTCTTACCCTTGGCTCCTGTGAGGCAGAAGACGTTAGGGAGGAATCGGGTCAGAGAAGCAGTTCTCCAAGCAGGTTAGTGGAGAAGCCGAGAGATTTTTGGTGATCAGGGGGATGAGAATCCCAAGCTGGGGTGCCTTGCTCGCTTGAGGTATGATGAGAAGCTTCATCTTTCCAGTGTGTGGAGGAGAGGCTAGGGAAAGGGGAGAGCCTTGGCTGAGAAGGACTTGGGTGAGTCTCGTCTGCCAGAAGCAATTGGGGGAGACTTGGATGGTTCAAATTTAGGGTTAAGAATGTAACTGGGGAGCTGGGGATGGAAAGAGGACATCACGGTGCCAGGGCTCAAGGATGCTGAGGGTCTGTGGCCTTGGCCAGGGGTGTTAGAAGGATGGTGGAGAGAGGAGGATGAGACTGGAAAGAGTTAACATCTAAGGCCTGAAGCAAGTGGACTTTGGATAAAGGTGTGAGGTTGGGGTGCAGTGGATAGTGCTGAGTCTGGGGTCTCACGGGGGCGCGTGTCACCCTGCCTTTGAGGAGGCTGATGAGTGGGCTTAGGGGGCCAGCCCTCAAGAGCTCTGAAGGAGGAGGGACTGCCGGAGCCTGGGCAGGGAGGGGGTGGGGGAAGGATGCTGGTAAATCAGAAGCAGGCGGTCCAGGTCACAGAACTATCGTCGTGAAATATTCATGGGCCTTTGGTCCAGATGCTATTTCAGAACGGTGAAAGCGAGGGGGGTGTGTGAGCCTCAGGAGGAAGCCGACAGCAAGGCCACTTTCCCCCACCTCCGCCCCCACCCGCCCAGACAGACCCACGGACGCCCATCACGTGCACACCCACGCTCACACGCTCCCTCACACACACTCTCACCAAAGCGGAGCAAGAGAGAGCACATGCAGGGACGCCAACACCCACGGGCCCCACAAACAGGCAGATGCACCCCAAACACCGACAGGCGTGCACAGCTGCTCCCCTGACGCCCCGCACAGAGACCGCCCCGAGATCTCACACGCCCAGACCCCAGACAACCCAGACGGATAAGCCTGAGCCTCACACCCTGAGACAGGAGGGCCTTGCACGCCATCCAGTCCAACACCCAGGGACAGAGAGGGGAGGGGGTTTGTGCAAGACTGCCCAGCCGGAGAGGAACCTCCTGGAGCCCCCTCCCCGCGGGCCCGCCCCCAGCCTGTGTTCCCTGCGTTCTCTGGTCTCTGGCTGCCGGACACCAGTGGCAGTGAGTTTCTTCCTTGAATCTCCCCTGGGCTCACCCACCCGGCCCCCACCTAGGGCCCGCCCAGCCCTTCCTTCCCATCCCCTCCCGGGCTGCATCTCCTCATTACCTCATGCCTAGAACGTGGAAGGAAATAGCAGTAACCTCCTCTCCCGTTTTCCTGCATTCGCTCTCACTGCCTCCCACTCCGCTGGCCCATGTTGCCCAGATCCGTCAGACCAGAACTCGCATTATGTCATTCTGTTACTCAGGCACGCACCGCGGGCTCCCCATTCCCTTGCAAGTTAAAGATAAAACGTCTCAGCAAAGCCTCGGAGGCCCTGCAGCGTCCGGGCCCCGCTGCCTTTCTATCTTTTTCTCTCCCGGCCTCCCCCCCACACCTTCACTCCAGCTGGAAAGACTGCACCATGTGGGCCTTCCGTTACCATGAACGTGAACCCCACAAACCCACTTTGCACCTCTCCTAAAGTTCCTCAGTCTCCCCCAGACGTGGGACCCTCGCCCCCTGCTTCAGAAAACAGAGTCCAGAGCCCCTCCCAAAGGCCAAAGCTCCATCTTGCTGACCTTAACCGTGGGGTTCTGTTCCTTCAAAGCTGCTGGGAGCAGCTCAGGCTAGGGCCGGCTCCCGGGAGGTGGCTGCCCCTTGCCGGCCACCGTGGGTATCACAGTCAGGCGTGGGGATCCTAACCTGAGCATGAGCATCTCTCCGCCTGGGGAGAGGCAGAGAAGGATGCCAGATGAAAGGTCTATAAGCCCTTAAACCTCTAAGGTTCTTACACTCAGAGTGGGGGGAGGATTGTCAGCCCTGGTTTTTGAGCTGCTGACTCCCGATGTTAGCTCCCAAATCCACGAGAGAACCCCTCTCCTAGGAAAGGCGAAGACTTGCAGGGTGAGGGTGGGAGGGGGCTCCCAGGACCCTGCGGAGGTGACATTTGCCTACCAGGCTCTGGGAGGCCGCCAGGCCCGGGACAGTCCAGGTGGCAGGCCCAAGGTCCAGCCGGGGTCAGGTTTCCAAGATGAATTTTTAATGCTTCCAGCCAGACTTATCAGATGTTCCCCTTTCATCTCTGCACGGTCCCCTCTCCCGTCCCCACGACCCCCAGAGGTGGGGCCGGCAGGGCAGGCCTGGGGCAGCTCCCAGCAGCCTCCTGAGAAAGGCTCTGGAAGACGCAGAGGGAGGTGTGAATGACCGAGTTATTTTCCCACTTGCGATGTGACCTTGAGTAAGTCACTCAACTTCTCTGAGCATCCCTTGTTTGGTTTTGCGTTTACCACCTGGGGGCAACAGCTCCTGCCTTAGGGAGTTGTCGTGGGGAGTAAGTGCTGGGCCCTTGGAAGGTGACCCATCTTTTGCTGTTATCTTTCCCTGAGCCCTGCCCCCCTCCTCCGGTTTTCTTTCGATCCCAGAGGTGCCTTTGCCTCTTTCTTGGGGAGGTGGGGACGCGGGCTCACCCGTTCCCTCCTAAGACCCAAATGACCCACCCCAGGAGTCTTCGGCCTTCCTAGAAACTTCAGATGAGGTGGGGAAGGGAAGGGAGATAGTGAAGCAAGGCTGGCGGCCTGATTGACGACGGCTCCCCGCTGCAGCAGAGGGCCGGGAAGCCCGCTCAGAGGGAGAAAGGCTAGGGAAGGCCCAGCTCAGAGGGGCGCAGCAGGCGCAGACTCACTGGTTACTCCTGCCTCCTCCCTCTCTGCCTCCTTCCGTCCGTTCTGGCACCTCCTCGGCCCCTGGAAGCCGCGGTGGCCACACCGAGCCGGGAGGGCAGGACCGTGGAGAGGGGCTGGGAGCGGCCCTTGAGGAAGGCTTGTCCAGTCTTCCCAGCCCCTGCCCAGTGTTTCTGAAAGCAAAGGTCTTTCCCATCTGATTCGGTGGCAAACAGTTAGGACGCAGGTTCCCGAGCCCCTCAGACCCACTGGACCAGTTTCTGCCTGAGCCCTGGAATCTACATTTTAACACGTGAGGGTGAGTTAGGAAGCTCTCTGAAGGCAGAGAAACAGCTCCTCGGCGGTGGTGTGGGCCCCAGAGGGGCAGACAGGAGAAAGCCAAGGGAGAGAAGTTAGATCCTGGCGGAAGCCACGGACAGGACTTGTGCGTGGACAGGGTGATGCGGCTGATGGGGGCGGAGAAGGATGCAGGAGGCAGACCGGGCGCGGCCGCGGTGAGAGTCGCGCCCGCCCGAGGTGAGCCGCCACTGGCGGGGACAGTCACTTGCACGCTGCCGGCCCCCTTCGTGGGGCCTCTGAGACCCCGACCGGAGGTTGAGAGAGCCGCGTCCTTCTGGGACACAGGGTCGGGGGCCGGCCTCCTCCGCAGAGACCCGCGGACCTCCGCGGCGGTCCCCGTCGCTGCCTTGGCCGGAGCCCCCAGCCCATCCCTCGGGTCCCTCGGCCCCGGCCCCCTCTCTATGCCCTGCCCAACCCCCACCCCAGCTCATCTGCGTGAGGTTCCAATTAGCACGTTTTCCCCCAGAAGTCTCGCCCCGCTCACGCCTCCCCCTAGCCCCTCGGAGCGGGAGTGGGGACCCCCATTAACCCTTGCGTCCCGGCGGCCTGGACGCCGCCCGCTCTGGGGGGTCCTGGGGGCCCCCGGGGGGACGGCGGGGTCTGTGGGGGGGGGTTTCGGGGTGGGGGGAGAAAGGGCAGGCGCTTGCCCGCCCCCTCTTTCTGGGAAGAGGTGGGGAGGGGCGCTTCTCCCGGGAGACTCGGGGCGTCGAAATCCCGCGTTCCTCAGCCCCCGGCCCCCGCAGCCTCCTCCTCCCCGCCACGTACCCTCTCCCCCCCTCCCAGCCATCTGTTCCACTCGGCGGCGCCGCGACAAACAGGCTCCAGCTCGCGGCCGCCCCCGCTAGCCCCCTCCCCAAGCGCCCCCGCCCCGGGGACGCGGGACGAGAAGACACGCCGCCCCAAGGAGGCCGAGATCCCCGCCTGCGTCCCCCACTCGGTCCCACGCCCTCTGGGCAGGGGCGGGGGCGCGGTGGAGACCCCCTCCTTCAGCCTCGAGGGTCGGTGGCGCCGCGGTCGGGGGGCACGGGGCTATCTCAGGGGAGGAGTCTGGAGATGCGACCCAGGAGAGCCGGCAGGGGCTGTCGAGGGAGGGCGTGGGGTCCCCCCGTTCCCAGTCTCCCACCCCGTCCCAGCCGCAGCCACGCAGCGCCGCCTGCAGAGCAGTCGGGGGCGCACAGCCGGGCCGTCCCTCTCCCCTTCATCTTCTATGATCCGCTTCCACCGGACCGGACGGAAAGTCGAGGTCCCCGGGCACAGAGAGGAGCGAGACCCGGGCAAGGCCGCTGGGAGCCCGTCCAACCCGTTGGCGGATGCGGTCCAAATCTGGTTTCCTACTTTGCGAAAAGGACACGTGGGAAGCCAGGAGCCTGGGCTGCGAGCAGCCCTGGATGCGCCGTGTGGCTTAGCCACGTCTCCAGACCTCGCTGGACATCCGTCAAACGGGGGGGTCAGCCTACTGAATCAGCTTCTAGAGAGAATTGCAGACAAAGGGAGGGCCTGTCTGTAATGCTGTCCTGCAGGGCCATTATTTCGGGGTTCTCCTAGGTTTGGGGGGAGTAGGGTGGTGCATAAGGCCGTTGTGGTTCCTTTCCACCCTGAGAGGGCAGCAGAGAGCTGGGCTGACAATCGCAGATCCTCCTTTCTGCCGCTGATTGGCTCGACAGACCTGAGCTTCTCACTCAGCGGCCACAACGCCCAGCCCCACCGTACCAGCTCTGTGTCCTTGTGCCTTAACCTGTCTGAGCCTTCCTCTCTCTACAAAGCGACCTGGAGACACCGACCTCTACGGTGAGGACGCAGTGAGGTACCTGTGTAGCTGGGCCCCTCCCTGCCGCGTCCCTCCCTTCTGTGAGTTTCAGGTTTATGTCCCAGGACAGAAAGAGAGGCAGGAGTGGGGTAAATGAAGTATAGCTTCCTGGAAGGCCCCTTGCCCTCAAAGACGGTGTCTGCCCTTGATGCAGGTAACTTTTAAAGTCTCCCTTTATTCCTGAAAGTAAATATAAATATAGCACAAGATGAAGCTCGAAATTTGCATGAAGTTTTAAGTTAAACACGACAACCCCCCCCAAAAAAAAAATGTTACTTTCAACAGACCGCCAGAGACGCCCGACAAGAAAGATTGAGAGGTGCGCCTTAGCATTGTTCCCAAAGTCTCCTGCCTTGATCATGGGTAGGCAGAAAGGCCAACCTCCCTCCTGCTCCAGGGCATGGCTG
This sequence comes from Cervus canadensis, assembly GCF_019320065.1. NCBI lineage: Eukaryota > Metazoa > Chordata > Mammalia > Artiodactyla > Cervidae > Cervus > Cervus canadensis. The sequence goes on from NC_057396.1 coordinate 75,115,337, forward strand.
AGAACAGGAGCTGAAACAGGCAGCTGGGGGTGGACAGGCTGGCACCTTAAGTGTCCTAGTTACTGCCCAGCTGAGCCCGGGTGAGGAAGGGGGATGGAGGTGTGGGAAGACACCGCCCCCCCACCCCCCACAGACACAGGCATGCACACCGCAGCCAGTCTCTCACTTCCCTTTTTATTTCCTCCGAGATCTGCAGGCAGCAGCGCCAGGGATAGAACCCGCCCTTCAGCCCCCAGGAGAGGTTTCCCTCCCACGCAGCAGCCTCAGGACGCGGCCGGCACACCTCTGGCCCCTTTCCCCAGAGGAGAAGGGAGTTCCACACGCGATCGCACATACCCTGGGCCCTGCGTAGCTGAGGGGTCACCTGTTCGCTGACCCCACAGGCCCCCAGGGGGCAGCAGCGGGCAGGCCCCTTGGCAAGGCCCAGAGGAAGCCCAGGGCCGAACCCCAGGCCCTCCAACCCCAGGCTTGGGAAGGTTAGGTCCTGGCACGGGGGTGTCTTCGGTCAATGGAGCGTGGCTTCAGGGATTTCTTTCTTTTTCCTTTTCACCTGTCCCCACAAAAATAGAACTTCTGCCGTTATTTATAAATCCACGGTCCCTGGCGCTGTGCGGAGGTCACAGGGAGAGTCACAGTCCCTCTGACCCGGCTACGGCCGCCTGCGGTCCAGGCTCCGGGACGCGGGGGGCTAGGCCGCTGCCTTGGGGCCGCTGGGCGCCTTCAGGGCCCCCCCCGCAGCGGGCGACATCTGCCCTCTGGAGCTGGGCACGGTAGTAGAAGAGGTAGGATGGTAGCAGGAACCCCAGGAGTGAGAAGAGCAGGAGGCCCAGATTCACCTGCAGAGTGAAGAGAGAGAAAGAGAAAAAAAGAGTCAAGCTGTCCACCCTCATCACCCTCAGGGGCCGCTCAGCCTCCCTCAGGGAGGAGAAGGCCGCCGTCTGCACCCCGGGTCTTGTTCATTGCAGTTCGGTTCAGTCACTCAGTCGTGTCTGACTCTCTGCGACCCCATGGACCGCAGCATGCCAGGCCTCCCTGTCCATCACCAGCTCCCGGAGTTTACCCAAACCCATGTCCATTGAGTCGGTGATGCCATCCAGCTTCTGTCGTCCCCTTCTCCTCCCACATTCAATCTACCCCAGCATCAGGGTCTTTTCCAATGAGTCAGGTCTTTGCATCAGGTGGCCAAAGTATTGGAGCTTTAGCTTCAGCATCAGTCCTTCCAGTGAACACCCAGGGCTGATCTCCTTTAGGAGGGACTGGTTCTGGGCTGGAAGATACACAGAGCGAGCCCTGGCTGTGGGCAGCCGCTCTCTGCCAGCGTCTCACAGGACGCCTGTAAAGCTCCAGAGCCGGGTCTGAACCCCACCTGATGCCAGGGCCCAAATGACCTGGTGTCGGCTGGGAGCCTGGGCCTCTGAGGACGTGGGCGGTGGGGTCCTGTGGGGGGATGCTGGTGGGCGATCACGGGTGCCGTGTGCAGCAGCGGCAGCAGGCCCAGGAGGCCCTGCTCTGACCCCGCGCACAGCCCGCCCGGTTCCTCACGGGGTGGCTCACAGGCCAGTCACCTCGGGTCTCCACTTCTCCTCCTCTGGGCCGTGGTGGCCGCGATCAGTATAAATACACTAAGGACTGATGCTGAAGCTCCAGTGCTCTGACCACCTGATGCGAAGAACTGACTCACCGGAAAAGACCCTGATGCTGGGAAAGAGGTAAGGCGGGAGGAGAAGGGGACGACAGAGGGTGAGATGGCTGGACGGCATCACCGACTCGATGGACATGACTTTGAGTAAGCTCCCGGAGATGGGGATGGACAGGGAGGCCTGGCGTGCTGCAGTCCGTGGGGCCGCGGAGAGCCGGACCCGGCTGAGCGCCTGCCCTGCCCTGATGTGCTAACCGGTGCCTGGTGAGCGCTCGGGACACAGCGGCTATTGTGGTCTGGTGAGAGGGTTTAGGGGAGTGCATGGACCTCTGGGGCAGATGTCAGCTTTAGGGAGGTGAGGTCGGTTCAATGCGAGGAAAAGCCTTTCCAACAAGATCAAAGGCTGGTGCCCCAGTACAAGGGGTGTTTGAGCTCGGAGGGTTTGGAGGAGCCCCTTTCTAGGAGAGAAGGTCCCTGCCTTGGATGAGGACTGGGCCAATCCCCAGGTCACCAGGGAGATTACAGCGTCCTGGGCCCAGGCTGGGGCATCTATAAGGAGGTCTGCCCCACCACCAGTTGGGAACCCCCAGAGGAGAGACCTCCCAGGTGCCTCCTGCTGAGATGAGAATGAACGATTCCACCGCAGGCGAGAGCCCCCCGCCCCCAGCTCCTCAGCTGCACCCAGGCAGGGGGGGTCCCGTGGCCCCCACGCCCCACTGCGGCTCACCCAGAAGGGCTCTCCTTTCAGGGGCCCCACCATGGCCATGAAGAGCAGCTGCTGCAGCAGGGCAAACACGGCGCTGAGGAGCGACTGCAGGCCCGTCAGCGTCCCGAAGTGCTTGGAGGGGTACCTGCGGACGGGCAGGGCCCCGCGTGAGGCGTGCGCCTCTCCAGCCCGGCGCCCTCCCCCCAGACGGCACGCTCTGTCCACCAGGCGAGGCAGAGGTTAAGAATTCAGGCTCACTCTGAGCCTGTGCTCAGAGTCCAGTGCTGAAGATCGCGCTCCCAGTGCTGGAGGTGAGGGATCCATCCCTGGCTGGGGAGCAAACGTCCCAAGTGTCATGGCACAAACATTTAAAAAATCTCAGGCTCTCCGCATATGCCCCGGCCTCAGGGGTATATGCTATGACTTGAAGGCTCCAGGGCCGGTTTCTGGCACCTACTAGCTGTGTGATGCGCTTCCCTCCTAGCTCAGTTGGTAAAGACTCTGCCTGCAGTGCAGGAGACCTGGCTTCGATCCCTGGGTCGGGAAGATCCCCTGGAGAAGGAAATGGCAACCCACTCCAGTATTCTTGCCTGGGAAATCCCATGGACAGAGGAGGCTGGCGGGCTACAGTCCATGTGGTCACAAGAGTGAGACATTGACTTAGCAACTAAACCACCACCACCACCAGCTGTGTGATAGCAGCAAGTAACTCAGCCTCTCTGAACTTCACTTCCCTAAAAACAGGGAGAGTGCTAACCTCACGGGGCTGATTTGCTTTTGACACATTATTTATTGAGCTCCTACCATGTGCCAGGCACTGTTGTAGGTGCGTGGAGAGAGAGCAAAAAACCACAGCTGGAGGTGGCATTCTGGGGGGCTGGGTAGTAATCACACCACAAGCAAAATAAACACATCGTTGGGACTTCCCTGGTGGTCCAGCGGTTAGGGCTCCGAGCTTCCACTTCAGGGGGACACAGGTTAGATCCCTGGTCAGGGAATTAAGATCGCGCGTGCCACTGGGTGCGGACAAAACCCAAGAAAGCACAGATTGTTAGAAGCTGATAGCGCTGAGGAACGAAGCTAAGCAGAGCAGGGGGGTTTCTAGGGAGGTGGGGAGGGCTCAGAAGAGTCCCTCTGGGTAAAGCCCCAAGCAGCGTGTGACAGCTTGTGGACGTCTGGGGGGAGAATGAGCCAGGAAGAGGGGCGCTGGGTGGGGAGCATGTGAGGTTTCCGCAGCATGCGGCAGCTGCAGCGGGAGACGGGGGTGAGCGCGGTGGGGAAGGGAAGGGAGAGGCCCCCGGGGGCCAGACCCTGCAGGGCCTCTTTGTGTTCATGTATTTATGTTTGGCTACAGCGGGTCTCCATCACGGTACGAGGGCTCTCTGCTGTGTGTTTCACTGCGGCACACGGACTCTCCAGTCCGTGACAGCTGGGCTGAGCTGCTCCACAGCTTATGGGATCTTACTTCCTTGCCCTGGGATCAAATACGCATCCCCTGCACCGCAAGGCAGATTCTTAACCACTGGACCACCAGGGACGTCCCCCGGCATGACATTTGGAGCCGTAACAGAGCCTTTGGCTTTCACTCTACGTGAGACGAGAGAGGCAGCCGTGGAGAGACGGGAAGAGACGTGTGTCCTAACGGGTGTCTCCAGCTCCTGTGTTAGAAATCCCAGAGGAGGCAAGGGCAGACTCGGGGAGACTGCTGGGAGGCAGCAGCCATTCAGGACGGGCGTGGCATCGCCAGAGATGTTGAGTAGGGACGCGCGTGGCATCTGTGGAGTGTGGCGCGTGACCCAGGCTGTGAGCAATGAGCATCTGGAATCCAGGGTGACCCCCAGCCCAGGTGCAGCCTCCCCCCGGGGGTCCGGATAGGGGAGGGGGTCAACGTCTCACCGTGTGGATCACAATAAACTGTGGGAAACTCTGAAAGAGATGGGAATACCAGACCACCTGACCTGCCTCTTGAGAAACCTGTATGCAGGTCAGGAAGCAACAGTTAGAACTGGGCATGGAACAACAGACTGGTTCCAAATAGGAAAAGGAGTACATCATAGGAAAAGGCTGTATATTGTCACCCTGCTTATTTAACTTATATGCAGAGCACATCATGAGAAATGCTGGGCTGGAGGAAGCACAAGCTGGAATCAAGATTGCTGGGAGAAATATCAATAACCTCAGATATGCAGATGAACCACCCTTATGGCAGAAAGTGAAGAAGAACTAAAGAGCCTCTTGATGAAAGTGAAAGAGGAGAGTGAAAAAGTTTGCTTAAAGATCAGCGTTCAGAAAACTAAGATCATGGCATCTGGTCCCATCACTTCATGGCAAATAGATGGGGAAACAGTGGAAACAGTGGCTGACTTTATTTTTCTGGGCTCCAAAATCACTGCAGATGGTGACTGCAGCCATGAAATTAAAAGACGCTTACTCCTTGGAAGGAAAGTTATGACCAACCTGGATAGCATATTAAAAAGCAGAGACATTACTTTGCCAAGAAAGGTCCGTCTGGTCAAGGTTATGGTTTTTCCAGTGGTCATGTATGGATGTGAGAGCTGGACTGTGAAGAAAGCTGAGCGCCGAAGAATTGATGCTTTTGAACTGTGGTGTTGGAGAAGCTCTTGAGAGTCCCTTGGACTGCAAGGAGATCCAACCACTCCATCCTAAAGGAGATCAGTCCTGGGTGTTCATTGGAAGGACTGATGCTGAGGCTGGAACTCCAATACTTTGGCCACCTCATGCGAAGAGTTGGCTGATTGGAAAAGACCCTGATGCTTGGAGGGATTGGGGGCAGGAGGAAAAGGGGACGACAGAGGATGAGATGGCTGGATGGCATCACCGACTCGATGGACATGAGTTTGAGTAAACTCCGGGAGTTGGTGATGGACAGGGAGGCCTGGCGTGCTACGATTCATGGGGTCACAAAGAGTCGGACACGACTGAGCGACTGGGCTGAACTGAACAGCATCTCACCTGCGCCCGCCGTGGAGTAAGCGCCCATAGCCGTTACAGTGTTACCGCCCTTCTTTTGCCATCACACGTAGAGCAGAGACACTCGGTGTGGAAACCAGAAGCTGCAGGGGAAGGGGAACGGGGCGCCAGGGAGGGGGCTGTCCCACATGAAGCAGGGATGTTATGAGGCAAAGAGACTGCGGTCTGGAGATTCCAGCAGGGCTGACGCGGGCAGAGGGGCCGCTCCACGAAGGGGAGCGGGCGTTGTGGAGGGAGACGCAGGGCCAAACCAGAGATGTCAGCTGCCCCTAAGGGAGGATGCTCTGACGGCAGAGTCCGCGTCCCAAGAGGGTGCAGGGAGCGCCCCGTCACTAGGGAGCTGGGAGAGAGCAGTGAGCTGGACCACCTCCAGATCCTCACCCCCTGCAGCTGCTGCTGCTACGTCGCTCAGTAGTGTCCGACTCTGTGACCCTGTGGACTGTAGCCCACCAGGCTCCTACATCCATGGGATTCTCTAGGCAAGAATACTGGAATGGGTTGCCGTGCCCTCCTCCAGGGCATCTTCTCAACCCAGGGATCGAACCCCTGTGTCCCACATTTCCGGTGGATTCTTTACCATCTGAGAAACCAGGGAAGCCCAAGAATACGGGAGGGGGTTGCCATGACCTCCTCCAGGGGATCTTCCCCACCCAGGGATCAAACGCAGATCTCCCACATTGCAGCTGGTTTCTTTACCATCTGAGAAACCAGGGAAGCCCAAGAATACCAAAGGGGCTGCCATGCCCGCCTCTGGAGGATCTTCCCCACCCAGGGATCGAACCCACATCTCTGACATCTCCAGCACTGGCAGGCAGGGTCTTCACCACAAGCGCCACAGATGCCAGCGTTCCAGGGAGGGAGGCTGGGGAAGGGTGCGCTAAGGGGAGCCCTCGGGAAGACCGCCGCCCTGCTGACTCACACCGCGGCGTAGAGGCCCCCGCAGGCCGAGTGGTAGAAGCCACGCACCATGGTGTGCAGGACGAAGGTCAGAAACTGCAAAGGAGACAGGGCAGAGGTGAAGAGGGGGCGGGGGCGGGAGGGCGAGGAGGGCGACAGAGCCAACGGCCGGTCTCCTCGCCCAGCCGACCTCCCGGAAACACCTCCTGGAGAACCCGGCAAACAGACCCAGAGGGTGGGAACCCGGCCGCTGGAGGCAGGCGCCGGGGGAACCGTGCCTTCAGCCGTCGGGAGCACCGAGAGGCAGGGTGCGCCTGGAAGTTGTACCTGGAGGTGTAGGTTGTTGATGAGGCAGGTGATGCCAAAACCCATGAGCAGCAGGTTGGTCAAGGTGAAGGCATTGATGGCATTGGTGAGCTTCTGGATCTCGCGGTAGCGTGGTCGGACGGACTTGGTGGCCGCCCCGTCCCTGCAGAGGACAGGCCGTCACTGGCCACCGCCCTGACCTCCTCAGGGGCCCTCCCTCCCGTTTCAGGGCACCAGGAAAGGAAGAAAGTCTCCCTTCCAGCCACGTGCTTCTCAAAGCATGGCTCCTCCAGCACCATCTGGTGTGCATGCGTGCCTGCTCAACCCTGTCTGACTCTGCGACCCCTTGGACTGTAGTCCGCCCGGCTCCGCTGTCCATGAGATTCTCCAGGCAAGAATACTGGAGTGGGCTGCCATGCCCTCCTCCAGGGGATCCTCCCCACCAGGGATCGAACCCAGGTCTCCGGCTTTGCAGCTGGACCCTTTACTGTCTGAGCCACAAGTTCTATGGGACGATAGTGAGAAATATGCCACCTTGAAGAAGGCCCTCACCCACCAGTGCTGGCACCCCGATCTCGGACTTCCAGCCTCCAGAACTATAAGAAATAAATTTCCACCGATCCTAAGCTATCTTGTCTGCTGTTTTGTTATACCAGTCTGAACAGACTCAGAAAGACTCTGAGCCAAAACCACCCCGCTAAGCCAGTCCCAGATTCTTGACTCTCAGAAACGATGAGATAATAAATGTTGTTTAAAGATGCAAAGTTTGAGGGTACTTTGTTACACAGCAGTAGATATCTAACACACCGGATTTATCTCTTCCTAACCTAACTCTAGAGTGTGCTCATCATAACAAAGGTTCTGGAACCTCCTACTAAAAGCTGTGTGATCTTGAGTAAGTTCCTGAACCTTTCTGTGTCTCAGCTTCTCTGGGAAGCGAGCATAATAATGTGTGTACCTAGCTCAGGGAACCGGTGCAAGATTAAATAGGGCAATGCAGGTGCGCGGTGTACAGGTGGCGTTTACTGCCAGCTAAGCTCATTATCAAGGCAGCCACATGCCCTCTGGGTCTCAGTTTCTCATCTGTAAAATGCACACGGGCCCCCCCTCTCCCAGGGCCCTGGGGAGATTGAAATAAGACACTTGATGTGAAAGCATAGGGCTGTCCCCACCCCGGGGCGGGTCACCTGGGAGTGGGGGCATCCACGCAATCCTTGATCCGCCAGTCCATGACGTAGCCGATGAGAGGGCACGTGAGAAGGCATAGCAGCTGCATGGCCCCAAAGACAGAGGAGTAGAACTCCACTGGGGGCGGGAGGGGAGCGGGCTCAGGGGCTGGCAGGCGGGAGCTGGCAGCCCAGCCTCAGCAGAGGTGGGAACGCCAAGATCTCCCCCTCTGACCCCCAGATTCTCAGATCGCCCACACAGCCAGGCCACATGACCCAAGGATGGGTAACCCAGCGACAGGGCAGGTGGGGGCCCGGGCCCAAGCTTCTGTTCTCCCACCTGTCTCTTTGGCCCTTTGCTTCAAGTCGTCCGTCTCTGTTGGGGGAGGGAGGGGAAGCCAGGGTGAGGGGAGCTCGGCCAGGGTGCCCCCCACCCGCAGCCCCCCGGGGGCTCAGCAGCACCTCACCATGCTCCTGGCCACCGGTCACCAGGTACTCCAGCATCTTGTTCATGGCGGCCATGTAGAAGATGACCCGCAGCTGGGTCATGCCCATGGTGAGGAGGCTCCACAGGAAAATGGGGGAGCAGAGGCTCTTGCGCAGGGGCACAGACTCTGGGGGGACAGCGGGGGGCGCCCCTGAGTCCCTGAGCTCCAGCGGGTGCCCCAGTGGGCGTGCTGCCGCTGCGGCCTCAGAGAGGGGCAGCTTTAGCCTCTCCAGCCTCCGAGTCGCCCGACTCTGTAACGGTCTCACTAGGAGACTCTTATTTTTTTGGCCTCGCTGCGTGGCTTGTGGGATCCCAGCTCCCCGACCAGGGATCAAACCCAAAACCTCCACAGGGAGAGCACGGAGTCCTAACCACTGGACCACCAGGGAATTCCCTCACCAGAACATGCTGAGGTGACCTCCGGGTGTGTGCCCCAGGCTTGGCATGGTAGTCACTCCAGCTACTGTTTACCAAGCCCTTGCTGTGTGCTGTACATCTGATATGCGTCATCCCATGTTACGAAAATGTGCTGTGATCAGTCGCTCAGTCGTGTCCAACTCTGCGACCCCATGGACTGCAGCCCGCCAGGCTCCTCTGTGCATGGGATTCTCCAGGCAAGAACACTGGAGTGGGTAGCCTGTCCCTTCTCCAGGGGATCTTCCCGACCCAGGGATCGAACCCAGGTCTCTCGCACCCCAGGCGGTGTCTGTCCTACAACCCAGTGGTCAGCACATCCTACAGATCGGGAACTACAGCTCAGAACAGCCAATGACCTGCCCAAGGTCCCAGGGCTGGGAGCCGCAGGTCCTCGGACTCAGCTCATGCCCGTAAGAGCTCTGCCGGGGGTACCCATCAGCGGGGACCACGTCATAACCTCACAGCATGCCTCAGTTTATAGAGAGCTCATGATTCTCCCTTCCTTCAATCCTCCCAACTAACTTCCCTGTGAGGTGGGTGCACTTCAGTTCAGTTCATCCGCTCCGTCGTGTCCGACTCTCTGCGACCCCATGGACTGCAGCACACAGGCCTCCCTGTCCATCACCAACTCCCGGAGTTTACTCAAACCCATGTCCATCGAGTCGGTGATGCCATCCAACATCTCATCTTCTGTCGTCCCCTTCTCCTCCCGCCCTCAATCCCTCCCAGCATCAGGGTGTTCTCAGCTAGTTTAACAGACGGGGAAGGTGAGAGTGGAGTTAAGCGACCCACTCAAGTCACGTGGCCTGGAACCGGGGAGCTGGACTCAAACCCCCTTCTCGGGACTCCCATCCGTCTTCCCGCGACCTCATGGCTTACGCCGCGCCTAGCGGCCGGGGCGGGAGGCAGGCGCAGCTCCCCGCCGCGGCCGGCAGGGGCGCCCACCAACGCGGCGCGCTCGCGGACTCAGCCTGGAGGCCGGCTCCCCGGGCGGCGTCTGACGCAAGAGGCTTGGCGGTTGCAGGGAGCCCCGAGGAGAGAAAAACGCAAGAGGCTTGGCGGTTGCAGGGAGCCCCGCGGAAAGAAACCCGCTCTCCCACAGGCCTGGAAGGGACCTGCCCCGTTCCGGAAGCGGCCGCCGGGTTCCAGGAATCCGACCAAGGATCCGTGAACCCGAGCATCCTGGAGTTCTAGAAATGGGAGGCGGGCCCACCTGTCCGGCAGGGGGGTGGCGTGAGAACTCAGGAGGGAGCATGACCACCCAGGCAAGGGTGCTCACGCCCCGTGAGGCCCGTCCTCTCCACCCCCCGAGGCCGGCCCCGGGACGGACACTCACTCTCCGCAGAGCTCTCTGCGCCGCCGGGCATGTCCTGGGAGGCGACGAAGAGGACCCCCTCCTCCAGGCTGGGGGCCTTCTGGCTCAGCCGCTGGCCCACCGTGCTCACGTAGGAGTAGAAGCGGTCCCCCGTCACTCTGTGGTCCAGGGCCAGCTCTCTGAGTTTGGTCTTCTCCCTGCCGGGAGCCAGGCAGCAGCTCGTGGGAAGCAGCCCCACGGAGCCCACCCTCCGCAGCCTGCCTCTGGCGGGTGCTGTCCAGGGGGTGCCAAGTCCCCTCTTCCCAGCACTGACGAGCTCCCCAGCGCGGGGCTTGTGTCTGCGCAGCTCGGAGCCCAGGGCCTGGCTCAGCACCCGCTAAGTGGAGGGTGGATGAAGCCGCTTTCCACATAGGCTGTTGCCCTGGAGGCCGCGCTAAGGACCCAGATTCTGGCGACAGCCAGGGCAGAGGGAAGGATAGATTAGGAGTCTGGGATCCACATATACATACTGCTCCACATCAACATAAAACAGAGAGCCAGCAGAGACCCACTGCGTAGTACAGGAAAACAGACCCAATATTTTATAACCACCTAGCAGGGAAGAGAATCAGAAAAAGAATATATGTACATCTGAGTTACTCTGCCGTACACCTGAAACCAACACATTGTAAATCAACTATACGTCAATAAACGCATTTTAAAAAAAGAACTCCAGCTCTGAAGCTCTTTCTTCCTTTTGGATGCACCATGCAGCTTGTGGGACCTTGGTTCTCCGACCAGTGGTTGAACTCAGGCCCTTGGCAATGAAAGCATGGAGTCCAGGGGAGCCCCAGCTCTGGAGTCCTGCCCCCACCCCCGGCCCGCTCCAATGGTGCGACTCCAGGAAGGGTCACTGTGTCCCCCGGAGCCTGTTAGGAGTGGAGCTAATAACAGAGTGCACGTCCCGAGCCAGAATGACCGCTGGGCACAGGGCCTGGCACACAGAGGCCGCTCGACCAGGATCGGCTACTTGACTGGAGCCAAGGGGCTTCGGTGCGGAGCATCACCCCAGCACCCTAGGGAACTGACAGGACGGGGTGCGTGTGTGTGTGTGTGTGTGTGTGTGAACTGACAGGGCAGTGTGTGTGTGTGTATGTGAACTGACAGGGCAGTGTGTGTGTATGTGTGTGAACTAACACGGGCGGGGTGAGTGTGTGTGTGTGTGAACTGACAGGGGCGGGGTGTGTGTGTGTGAACTGACAGGGCGGTGTGTGTGTGTGTGTGTGTGTGTGTGTGTGTGTGAACTGACAGGGCGGGGTGCGTGGTGTGTTGTGGGTGTGTGTATGTGTGTATCGGTGACTGACAGGGGCGGGGTGCGTGTGGTGTTGGTAGTGATGACAGGGCGGGGGGGTGTGTTGTGTGAACTGACAGGGCGGGTGTGGTGTGTGTGTGTGTGGTGTGTGTGAACCTGAGCAGGGCGGGGTGGCTGTGTGTGTGATGTTGAACTGTACGGGGCGGGGTGCGTGTGTGTGTGTGTAACGACGGGGCGGTGGTGTGTGTGTGTGAACTGACACGGCGGGGTGCGTGTGTGTGTGTGTGTGAACTGACGGGCGGGGTGTGTGTGTGTGTGTGTGTGTGTGTGTGAACTGACAGGGGCGGGGTGTGTGTGCATGTGTGTGTGTGTGAACTGACAGGGCGGTGTGTGTGTGTGTGTGAACTGACAGGGCGGTGTGTGTGTGTGTGTGTGAACTGACAGGGGCAGGGTGCGTGTGTGTGTGTGTGGTGTGTGAACGAAGGGGCGGGTGTGTGTATGTGTGTGATGAACTGACAGGGTGGGGTTGTGTGTGGTGTGGTGAAACTGACAAGGGGCGGGGTGCGTGTGTGTGTGTGTGTGAAACTGACAGGGGTGGGGTGTGTGTGTTGTGGTATAAAACTGACAGGGCGGTGTGTGTGTGTGTGTGTGTGTCTGAATCTGAAACAGGGCGGGGGTGAGTGTGTGGTGTGTATGTGAACTAAACAGGGGCGGGGGGGTGTGTGTGTTGTGTGAACTGACAGGGCGGGGTGTGTGTGTGTGTGTGTGTGTGTGTGTGTGTGAATCTGCAGGGGCGGGGTGTGTGTGTGTGTGTGTGTGAACTGACAGGGCGGTGTGTGTGTGTGTGTGTGAACTGACGGGGCAGGGTGCGTGTGTGTGTGTGTGTGTGTGAACTGACAGGGGCGGGGTGTGTGTATGTGTGTGTGAACTGACAGGGGTGGGGTGTGTGTGTGTGTGTGTGAACTGAC